>NC_090939.1:769265969-769484711 GCF_040938575.1 Ambystoma mexicanum
GGTTGGAAACTTACTTTATAATGAAGATTTAAAATGTGAATTTGTACTTTTCTAACATCTTCGTGTTTGTGAGATATGGGTATCCTTGCAAAAAATTCACTACCTCTTTCCACCTGTATTTTCAGACAATGATAAAACATATGTTTCTCCTCTAGTTTTGAAGAAGGATCAAAATACCAACGTTCATGTCTATAACATCTTTGGTTTATATGTATAGGTATCTTCATGAAAAAATTCACCCCCACTTTTCACCCTCTATTGGGTGTCTACATCATGAAAACAATATACCTTGCAAATTTCACATTCCTAGGTTAAACAGTTTGGGTTGGGCATTGATGAGTCAGTTAAAAGTTCCGCTCCTGCACCCCTTTTCACCCCTCAGGGACAGAATTTCCAAAAATTCTTCCTTAGTGGGTGCCTACATGAAAATGATGTACTTTCCAAATGTCACGCTGCTAGATTAAATGGTTTGAGCTGGGCCTTGATGAGTCAGTCACTCAGTCAGACAGTCAGGGATTTTTCTTTTACATATAGAGATGAGTAATATCCCAACAGAAGTTCCCTTCAAGGAGACAGAATTGAAACATTTGCTAAACTGCTGGTGGACAGCCAAATAAAAACAAGGGAAGTGACAGTCAGACACTATTGAAAAATAAAAACTACTGTCATCAACTAATTGAGACAAACACAGGTACCCAACACTGTTCTATAAGGATAGCTTTAAAGCGAATCCTATCACATTATTTTTTGTGACTTTGAATCGTTAGCAGCAACAGTGTGGTGGCCCAGAGACAAATGCATAAATTATATAGCAACCTTATTGCAAATTTCCTAATTCTAATGGATCTGTGCCCTACCTTTATATAAATGGTTCATCCTGCAAGTGATGGGACAGGGCTCAGAACAACATAGCCAAAAGTGCTCAGAACTGTCTTGAAACACTGTGAGATATGTTTCATTATGCTAAAAATGTTATGAAAAAGAGGTTGCACTTGAGAGGAGGTTAGGAATGTGCCCAGTTTAGGGCCATGCCCAACCTTTCTTTGCAAATGTATAATCCCACGCTAGAGGGTCTATGCAAATGGCTGGTGTCCTCGGGTATTGTTCCTGTTCCATCGCTGTATTAACCCAGTGTTGGGATTTTAAAGAAGGAGTCCCCTTCCACTTTCTCAGGATTCTGATCCTACCCAGGCCCAGACACTTAATATAAACTGACTCATCAGCTCAGCAAGGCCTTTACCACGAGGCCAGGCTTAGCCTTCAAATAAAACTCTCAAAATCTCTGTGGGCACCAACTAGAAAGTTATTTTCAGAATGCTTTTCCTATGGCCACATTAACAAGTTATGTTCCATATTTAAAAAATGAGAACCCATATACACTAGCTATCTAAAACATAGGGCCTCATTACGAGAATCGCAGTAATGGAAAAATGATGCCGGTAATGGAAAACCGGCACTGCTTACCGCTCCGGCCTATTACGAGTAGGAATCCTGTTATCAGCGCCACTGCTGAGACCGTGCCCCTCTGTACCGACATGTGCACGTGCCCCTTTGGCCCAGCAATACCGGGATGCCGGTAAGAGGAGGACATCACAAGTCACGCGGACATGCACCTATCGCCATCTAGGGATACCGCGATGCCCTCATTACAGGCATTGCAGATCACCTGCTAATAGCAATGTGCTGTGTTCCCAACTGCCACAGGTGCACACAATCAGCACAGGTGGAGCACACCCACACATCACACCCCTTCCCACACCAAAATGATCCCACTTGCTGTTGCAATATTGGAGCTGGAGGACATGCTTGCATTGCTACTCCATGAGCAACAACTACAACAGGCACTACAGAGGAGACGCAGGAGGAGAAGGAAGGTGAGACAGGCCCAGCAAGTCCCACCACTGCAGCCAGTGGTACCACACAGGCAGCCACCAATCCCTCCCATCAGAGACAGTCCTTTCAACTTACCTCCTGTGCAGATCCACACCCTGTACCACCTAGACTGAGACACCATCACCACCATTGTGGACATGATACATAATGACATTGTCAGCCTGATTGAAATCTGTACCGCCATCCCCCCTCTACTGAAGGTAGTGTCTGTGCTCACCTTCCTGGTGACAGGCACCTACCAGCACACAGTGGGGCAGATGCATGGCATATCACAACCTTTTTTTTTCATGCATGCTGAACCAAGTGCTGTATGCCCTCCTGAAGCATGCAAGCAACTACATATCCCTACCACAGACTGCTCAGGAGATCTTTGACACTAAAATTGGCTTCCATGTACTGGCAGGCAAGCCCAATTGTATCAGTGCCCCTGACTGCACCCATGTGGAATTGGGGGTCTCACATGCCATGGAGGTGGTGTACCACAATCGTAAGCTATACCACTCCATCAATGTGCAGATGGTATGTGATTCCAGCAAGTTCATCACACATTGTTGTGGCCGATATCCCGGATCAGCTCATGATTCAATGGTCCTGCAGAACGCCATGATACCACGCTACATGGAACAACATGCTGGATGACGTGCCTGGCTGCTTGGTAAATTGCATGACAGGCACATGGCAGTATAATGGGTGGGAAGAGATGCACACACTACCTGGGTGAGATTGGGGTGGCGACTGGACAATGCCCATACTGTAAAACACTGTGCCCCAAAACATCCCAACCTGAACATGACACCTAAACATCATAGAAATGATGGAAGCTGCACACCAATGCCAATATGCCAGACTTGCAACCAGCCCACATCCCCCAACACATCCACTGCACATCATCAGACCGTACCCTCTGTAACACAATACAGCAACATGCAGTGAGTATGCACAATGTACATGAACGCAGCAAAGCACAACATAGGACATGCATCCATGAGTGTGCACAAATAAATCCCACCAAGGGAATGCACTGATTGTCACTGGCCCATCACCACAGTAGAGCTGCATGTCACCATGGGAATGATAACCGATGAATGACAAATCATGATGAAACTTGTGCCAATGCTGCTAGCTAAAATGCATACGAATCACTGCACATCACCTATGTGATTGCAATTACAGCTGTAGGCATCCACAGTACATGAGCAGCAGCATGGAAGTGGACACCCTGCATCATCTGGACGATGCAACCCACACCAGTAGACCATGGAACAGCACACATAGTGGCAAATAAACATGTGTGCACACATCCAGGGTGATGTGCATGTGAACAACAAATAACTGCAGGAATGAGAGTAATAGGTAGAGGTGTCATGGTGGAAATTGAATCACACATACCTCCTTTTGCTCCAATGCAGGTGATGCTGGCTATCCCTTGAAGCCGTGGCTCCTCACCCCTGTTCGGAACCCATAGAACAGGCACGAAGAGGACTATAATTGGGCCCGTACCCGTGTGGTGATCGAGCAGACCTTTGGCCTGTTGAAGGTAGGGTTTTGCTGCCTCAGCAGGTCAGGTGGGGCACTCCTGTATGGGCATGAGAAGGTGGGCAAGAGCATCATGGTATGGTTCATGCTGCACAACATGTGCATCCAACGGAACATGCCTCTGCCGCCTGACATTGACCAGCAACCACCAGGTGAGGATGAAGATGATGAAGAAGAAGGGGTTGCACATCAGCCAGGTGGTGATGCACATGAGCAGGGCTGGACTGCCCCACCGGGATACCGGGACTTTCCCCGGTGGGCCTCGGGGCATAGGGCCTCATTGGATAGCGGAAGGATACTTGCACAAACGAAAACGATCACACAGCCAGCCTGGGTGGTTCACATGAAACTGGCTGCCACCTGCCGGGATCTGGCTGTGCATTTCTTTTCTTCCCAGCCAGTTCCCACAGGGCTGATGACGGGGGCTGGGTCGGGTTCGCCACGCGCCTGTGCATGAGAGGCACAGGCACCGCCCGGGTAACCGCACGTGCCCTGCAGTAGGCTACGGTGTGCTATCAAATGCACTCTGTCTGCACACATTTGCGCAGGTGCAGGGATGGACACAGGCACGGGCGACCTGACCTCAGTGCACTGGCCTGCTACTGCTCTGCTGAGTGCTGTTCCCATATGACGACGATTGGCAAGGGCGAGGCGAGCATGCTGCTCTGCTCGCATAGTAAAGTTCAGGTGCGTGCGTTGCGAAATCAATTGAATACATTGTTTGGGGGCAGGGCTGGACTGGAGCAACTTCAAGCTCGCCTCGGACTGGCTGCAATGGAGGAGTGGGAATCTGGATAATGTTTGCTCGATGGGCGGGTGGGGGTGACATAAATAATTTGTGTTTACGTCATGATTATTTGAGTTTTTGGCATCCCATTAATCTCGCATTTTGGTATTTGCGTCCATCATATAGATTGATGGGCGTATCTGGAAGACCTTTCACTTGGGATACATGTGTTTTGTAGCAGTGGTATTGAGTTTAGACTTGAAATGCCCTTTTATGGGCCCATAGTTTCTTCTTATCTGTAAATATCATGCACATTCAAATTCTCACATGCTTCCTCATAGTGCATACTTTATGGCTGGGTGTTTTCACTTTAGGCCACTCAACTGGTATTTCCCATATTACAGTCACGTTATTATATTTTTATCGTATGGTAACAAATCACTAATGATTGGCATCCTGTCATTTAATGTGTAGTTTAAGTCATGATTGTGCAATAACGTCATCATTCATGAGATTAATTATTGGCAAGCTTGAGTTTTACGTTTATTTTTCAGTTTTACTGTTCTTAAGAACCTCAATGGTACACACGCACTCTAGCGTTGTTTACAACTTCACGGGGTGCCGGATATGACGTCACACGTTGGTGACGACACCATCTAGGTGTTTATATGTCATCCAATTCAACCTTGTGACTGCTAACAAGTGGAACGCTGTTCAGCGCACTGAGGCCGCAGGTTTTAGGGAAGCGCTTTGGTAGCTCCCTGCATTTGGCTGCTTTATCTGGTGTGTTACAAATTAATTCTCTAGATCAATCTCACATTAGTGAGACCCGAAGGTTATGTTACCTTTATGACGTTTTGGAGGGCAATTCCACTTCTTAACGATATAGATGAAGTGTGACACTTTCACATCTACGATTTCATTATATTTGGAAGTGAATCATGTAACTTATAGGTGCACGTGGTCTGTACGCTGGGCATTAGCTAGTGTGATCGCACACACGTGGCACAATGCGATGGAGCAGCACTTTTTGCAATTTTTTAATAATAGGTGAACTATTTTGGCTTGTTTTTCTTCTGAGCATGAATTCATAGCGCAAAGATATTTAAAAGTGGAATTATATCCATGTATTTTTTGCATATATATTAAGAAAGGAGTGATGCCACTGTTCTGCTGCAGACATTTACATCCCCTAGCAGCGACAGCTCACACTTCTCCTTTCCACAGCACAAAATGACCTGGAATATTAGCTGTCACTGGGCGGGATTCTCCTTATATCTATGGGTTAGTCATTCAACCGCAATTACAGCTGACAGCACACAGACTCTATTCCTGTTAGTGTTTTTTCATTAGATCCATTTGTGTTTTTAGCGGTTAACAATTTAAAATGTAAAAAGAAATTCACATCAGATGATGTAGTGAATAATTGAATATCTTTTCCTTACAAACCTGCTTGTGTTATTTCTATATATTGACATAGAAATAGATCTGCCAGTGTTTTCTCAAAACAGTCTTCTGAGAGTTAATGACTTAATTCTAACTGTAAAAGTGCTAATGGTGTAATGAAAACGTCAAGCAGGTCTGCCTTCAACCACTCAATTTCTAAGCACTGTGCTCATCCTTCACTAAAGTCCTGTTAAAATTGGCAAAGTCAACACTTTAAGCTTGTGTGTGAATATTAGCCATTCACCAGGCACTGCTATTATATGCCCAGGTACTCTCACCACTTTGCCGCTACAACAAACCAGTTAATACCACTACGGCAGTGCCTGGCAAATGCCTTTCCCATGCCTACAAAAAGCCAAAAGTGTTAGCATTGCATTGCAAAGGCTCGCTTACGAATCCCTTTTATCACGGGAGTGGGATAATATGGATTAGGGATGCATGTTGTTTGGGCACTTTTAATACCGGATTAATTCGTTTTTCTCAGCTACAAAATGTGAAACGTCCCAGGTCCCTCTGTCATAGAAGATCTACTCTGTGCGATCATGAATTTATATAAAACATAACTTTTTAAAATCCATATATGTTTAAAACATGCTTTAAATGCACTCATTTCGACTGATTGTATTCAGAATTTTCTTGGGGTATGCTCCCAATCCCCTCATAGAAGTGTTGGGCTCACGCACTGTGCTCGCTCGTTTGGCGAAATAGGGGGCCACTTTGAAAAAAAAGGTCCAGGGCCACTTTTGGTTCCCAGTCTGGCCCTGCACATGAGGGACGTGTTGTGCACCAGTCTGTGATAGAGAAATATTTCTAAGACACATGGATGCAGAGGGTGCCATGGATCTGGCACTCTGGGCACTGGGTTTGGGAGTACATGGACACTGTGCACTGTAAACCAATAAATCACACATACCCAATAAGCAATGTCCAGTCATGTGTTTTTTTGTACACAACGGGTGTATTAAACAGGTGATATATACAAAGTGCATTAATCCTCCACCTCAAACACACCACCTCCCCCTCCCCCCACAACTCTCCCGCACACACCCTCCCCCCACAACTCCCCTACACACCCCTTCCCCCCTGCCCCCACAATTCTCCCACACCCCTCTACCTCCTCCCCCTTCTCCCACAACTCCTCCACACACCCCCTCCTCCCACAACTCCCCCACACATGATGTGCAATCATAGTCATTCAATGCAATGTGAGTCAATATGAATCCACACATGCAGGCTGCCCCTGCTACTGGCAGGTTCTGTCAGCCTCCGGGGGCTGCACATCAGAGTGCTGCCTGGTGCGTGCAGACCTACGCACAGGGCATGATTGGGTGGAGCTGGTGGATGACGCTGTGCCCTCATGTTCCAGTGTTGGGACAGGACACTGCACCTCCAAGGACTGGGCAATCCTGGCCAGGACCTGCGTCACTGTTGACAGCTCCTCGCAAATCCACCTTGTATTTGACTCCATGGCCCCTGTCATGGCCGCAGTGTTTTGACGTGCCTCCTGCCTTGTCAAGGCACCATCAGCTACATACTGCTTGATGAGCTCTGTGAGCTTCTGCTGGCGCCCCTCCATTTGGGCCATGCGTCACTCTCCGTCCCGGATGCCTGTTGAGGTGGACGGACATCTGCCGTGGGTCCCAATGCAGGAATGTCCTCTGGGGGCTCCAGGCCCCTTGGATTGCCTCTCCTCCTGACTGGTCCACTGGGGTGCTATCTGTGGTGCTCAGTGGTGTGTGCTGGTGGGTTTGCTGGGGGCTTGTGTGCACACCACATCCATGGACAGGTTGTCGTCCTCAGGTAGGCATTCCTCAACCTGGCACTGTCCTTCGTCTCCACTCTGGGACGCTGTGGCAGCTGCCTCCGCTATGGAGCTGTTTGCGGCAAACAGCGTCCCCTCTGCCACTTCCTCAGGATCAGTGGATTCCACCTGCTTTCCCTCTATTGTTGCTTGCCACTGGCCTGTGATGTGGAAGGCCTGGTGCTGTCATCCCTGATCCTGGCCTTTTTTGATGGTGTCCTGGCCTGTGCCGCAGTATCCTCACCATCTCTGTTGGAATATGTGCCTGTGGGGGACCGAGAGAGACATGGCATCAGTGATGGTTGTACATGCATCATGCATACATTAGTATTAGTGCAGTTGTACGCATGTGATGATTTGCTGTCTTGGAGTTGTAGTTGTGGCATACAGATTGCATGCTATATGGAGGGGGTATTCAGGCATACATCAGGTTCTCACTTGTGTAAGGTAGTGTATGCTGTGTGACATGCCTTTGTGTTGTGGACTGCGTGCAGTGTGACACATGCTGTTTAGTTTTTTGTGGGGTGTGTTTTAGGTATGGCATTGGCATGCTGCATGCATGTTGTTGTGACGGTGATGGGAACAGCATCTAGACAGGGATCTGTTCATGTGTGTGTGATGGCCCATGCATTGGCTAATGTCACTGTCACATTTATAGGCCATCATCATGCTTTGGATTGCAGTGGTTTGTGTGGACACTCACCTCCATCTGCCGATGACGGTACTCCATGCTACATGTCCCCAACTCCCTCAATGGCCTCCATGCCGATCGTACTGGCACATGTCTCCTCCCATCTGGTGAGCTTGATGGGGGAGAGGGCCCCGCCGCCCGTTGCCAGACACTGGCTCCGATTGGCTGATAGAATGTTCTGCACATGGAGGAGTAGGTCATCCCACCTTTTTTCACGTGTTTGACCGTGCGGGCAATGGCGCCGACCGCACTGACCTTTCTGGCCACTTCCTCCCATATCTCCTTTTCCTTGATCTGAGCAGGTCACTTGAGGTCTGCTGCGAAGATCACATCACCATTCTGGGCCAGAGTGTCGGCCAACATATTCAACTCGTCCTCAGAGAAGCGCACCTTGTGCTGACGTGAGGCACCTTTCTTGATGGCCTTTGGCATCCTGATGGCAATGTCTGTGATGGTTTGTGGATCCAGGTCCTGTGAATGGAGGATTGCAATTGATTATTTTTTCAAAAACGCCGCCGTTGGATTTCCCTTTCCGGCGCGATGATGTTACTTCCGGTCCCGGTATTGCTGGTCCCGGCATTGCTGGGCCCGGTATTGCCAGACCCATTAATGCCGGTGCCCATTATTTAGGGGTGGGCAAAAGCGGAGGAGATGTTGGCGCTTTGCATGATGGTGCTAACAGGGTTTTAGGGTTGTTAATGGCATGCCGGTACAGTCGTTACCGGCATGCCGCTGCACACGTGCACACATTCTCGTAATCGGCCGCTGTTAGCGGGGTCAGTGCTATCCGGACATGGTATTGCCTCCATGCTGCTAAAGTTTGTTTTTTACTGTGATTCTTGTAATGAGGCCCATAGTTAAGAGGGCAACTAGGAATGCAATCATCCAAGTGGGGAAGCTATTGGTAAAGAACAGCTGGCTCATATGGTAGAGGATATTTTAGAAATCCTAGCCCAGGGAACTAGCCAGACAGAATTGTTATACTTTTTTTTTTTAGTTAGTGGATCAGTCAATGGAAGCTCTTCATAGACCCTGTTAGTAGACTAGACAAACAGCTATCCTGTCCAAATGAATTTCTCCAAACCAAGTCATCCTGAATGAGATTGTCCAAATCACCATTGTGTATGGTATACGAATCCGAAAACCTATCTGAAGCCCAAAATAGAATCAAAAGTCAGCGGAGAAATAGCTTTGTCTGGACAGGTGTAATGGCTAATTTACATGAAACAGTTTTGCTGTGTACAGACCTTCCAAAATTTCACCGTTTGCTAACACATGCTAAGAATTCAGATAGGACAAAACCAGGGAACGCCACTCCAAAAGACGACTCGAGAAGGACACATGCAATCAAGGGGTAGCCGGTTCAGACAGTAGTTCAACAACTCTGACAATATAAGGGAGAGTTACGTAGAAGGGTGAGGAGCATATAAACATGTCACATTGTGTAGCACTCTGAAAATACCCTGACAAGGAATTCCTATTCTCCATGTAAAGTGCTAACTGGAGGAGGTCTACAAGGGTTTCACCAGACCCCTTCTTGTGTCCCAGTACAGAAGCTCACCAAATTTAGGCTGTGCACCAGTGACTCTGCAGAAATGGTGTTTAATCTTCCTGAGGTGAAACCTAGCCATGTTTGAAAGCCATCATGCTAGAATAGAAAACGCAGGTTGTTCCTATTAGTGATGGTGCAGGTTTGGTACAGCCCTAGCCATGGCCATGTCCATATTCCTGGCTGATAGACATGCTGTTGCTCCTATTGCCTTATGACTTCTAGATAAACCTTGGTTTGGAGAATGTAACTGGCTTGGAATTGATTGTGAGGGGCCACACCACTGACACCTTTGCAATCTTTATCTCTTGAATCCTCTTGGGTCTTCTCTGTTGGTAATGAGGGGGTCATTCCAGTCACTTTAACAACATTCCACCCAAACTAGCAGATCTCCAACCTCCCACCACAAGACTTTACATTGAGGCAGCCCCACCAGAATAAGGGCCTCATTACGACTCAGGCGGTAAGGGGTTTACGGGGGCGTAAACAGCGCCGACCCTTACCGCCTGATTACGAGGTCCCTTAGCGCCATGGAGGTTTTAACACCTGCTTTTAGCAGGTGTTAAAATCCATGGCGCTAAGGGACCTTGATGTTAATTACGCCACCGTAATTTACGGTGGCGTAATTAACGCCTTCCCCACTCCCATTATGCCCTATGGGGCAAAATGGGAATGGGGAAGGGAAAATGGGAAAATGGGGATTTACCGCCCCGCCAAGGTCGGAATGGGGCGGTAAATCCGCCAACCACCATGGCGTAAACGTAGTTTACGCCATGGTGGTAAAGTCACGGCCCAGGCGGTAACTTACCGCCTGGGTCGTAATGAGGCCCTAAGATAAATTGCTGTAGAAACTGTTCAATCCTCAATAGCAACATCCATAGACAGTAAATGGTTGACTAACACCACAGAACACAGGGACATTCCTGATCCTACCATGGGGCCATGTATGGGAACCATTACTTTAGCTTACTCCAAGATGCTGGCATGTAAGGCTTCTGTCACAGTCTTGTGGTCCATTATCATGTATTATTATGAACACGGGACTAGAGACATCTTTATTTAATTGTCCCATCCCCCGAAGCAGAGTTTTAACTCAGACCACCTTGCCAGATCCATTTTAAGATTCGATATCAGGTGCCTCATGTTTTCATCCTTCATCTTTCTGACCTCCTTTGTCATCCAAATGCCTAGATATCTTATCCTTCCCGAAGCACCAGCGGAATCCAAACTTTGTTACACATGCGTTGTCGCATGATGGAGAAGCATGCATGGCCTCACACGTGGTCCAATTGATTTTATACCCAGAGTAACTGAAGTCCTCCATTCTTTTCATGAAGGCTCGAAATGAAGAATCTACCCTCCGTAGCACAAGTTGCATTTTATCTGCATTGAGCCACACTTTCTGTAGTGCTTCGCGAAATTCGACACCCCGTGTCTCTGTGTCCAATCTAATCATCATGGTCAGTGTCCCATCACCAGTGCAAATAGCAAAGGTGAGAGTGGGCAGCCCTGCTTTGTACCTCTGCCCAATGCAAAGTTTGCAGAACAGATTCCATTTGTGATGACTGCCGCCGTTGGCTTAGAATATAGCAGCGATATCCATTTTCTCATATCCGGACCAAATTTGAGGCATTTCAGGAACACAAAGAGGAAGTCACATTCATCCAATCAAATGCCTTTTCTGCATCAAGGGAAATAACTGCCCTGCCGGACACCAGCTTCTGACTTTCCAGCAATGTCAAAATCAGCTTCTGCATGTTGGTAGAGGTATTTCTTCCCTTCACAAATCCAGTATTCTCTATTCAAATCAATAATGCCGTTGCAAATATCTTATTGTCAGTGTTTATGAGACTAATCGGTCTATAGCTTGCTATCGAGGTTGGTGTTTTATCTTTTTTTAACATCAGAGATGTTTATGAGACTAATCGGTCTATAGCTTGCTATTGAGGTTGGTGGTTTGTCTTTTTTTAACAACAGAGATGTTTATGAGACTAATCGGTCTATAGCTTGCTATCGAGGTTGGTGTTTTGTCTTTTTTTAACATCAGAGATGTTTATGAGACTAATCGGTCTATAGCTTGCTATCGAGGTTGGTGTTTTGTCTTTTTTTAACAACAGAGATGTTTATGAGACTAATCGGTCTATAGCTTGCTATCGAGGTTGGTGTTTTGTCTTTTTTTAACATCAGAGATGTTTATGAGACTAATCGGTCTATAGCTTGCTATCGAGGTTGGTGGTTTGTCTTTTTTTAATAGCAGAGATATTGAAGCATGCCTCATTGTTTGTGGGAGCATCCCCTCAAGTCTTGATGCTTGCACCACTTCCAACAGCAGCTCAAATACCACGTCAGGCATGATTCTTTAAAATTCGGCTGGGAGGCCATCAGGCCCAAGGCATTTACCACTATTCAGGCAATTGACTGTTCTCTTTAAGTCATCCATTGTGAATTCTGAATCCAAACTATTTCTCATTGAGTCTGGCAGACTTTAAGGTAACTCTTAAGGTCCCCCTTCTCTGGCTTCACCTCTGGTGTGTGTAACCTTGCATAATAATCCTATAACTCTCTGTTGCTCTCTGCTGGTTTATACATCATGGTCCCTGAGGCACACTCTATGGTGTTAATGGTTCCTTTGCATTCTTAAATCAATCCTTAGGCGGTGCGCCAGTAGTCTGTCACAATTCTCCCCACCTGTTTAATAACTACATTTTATCCTAAGGTAAAGACTGTCTGCCCTCTCAGTTAACAGCTTGTTTAAAGGGTACTTTTTGCGGACCAGAACCTCTTTTGTGTTCTTGGTGGGATTTGCAATGTTGGCACTCCCCAACTTTTGAATCTCTTTTTTTATTGATATCTCATCCCTTTCCCTGCTCTTGTTTCTTTTGCTAGATAGCCCTATTAAAAGGCCGTGCATATAACATTTACAAGCCTCCAACACAGACCCCACACTCACTTCTTTGATCCAGTTTGTATTGATAAAAAATGTGGCTTCATTCACCAATTTGCCCACCCATCATCATCTAACAATGCAGTATTCATTTTCCAGTTTGACTTTGGTATCGAGAAGGATATGAAGATACTGATCGTGACAGGGGCATGGTCAGATATTAATATAGTATTAATCTCTGCAAGAACAATCTGTGTGCACTTACCAGTAACTAAGAGCATATCTATGCGTGATTAAACATTGTGAAATTGTGAGTGAAAAGTGTATCACCTATTCGATGGGTGAGTAGGCCTCCACACATCCATACATTGAAATTCATTCAACAGAGCATGCAAGGATCTGTGGTTCCCTCCATTCACAGAATGTCAAGACCCACAACTTCTATCTAAGAGCGGGTCCAGAGTCTCATTAAAGTTACCACACACCAGCACATTGTTTTGGCCTATCCTCTAAAGGAATTGTGCAAGTAGACTGAAATGTTAACCCTCACCACTGTTCGGAGCATAGACATTGCATAAACCAGTAACAGAGTCTTGAAGCTTCACAGTCACATAAACAATCCGGCCTTCATTGTCTTTGTTAGTAGAGAGGATGGACAAAGGTAAATCTTTCCTAATCAAAATTCAGACATCTCTTCAATTCGAAGAGTAGGAGGAGGTGAAAACTGAACCAACCCAACCTCTTCACAGTTTGTCTGCATCAGCGTCCATTAAAAAGTTCTCTTGCAGTATGGCCACATCTGCTTTTAATTCATTCAAATGGATCAGAATTCTCCTTCTTTTCTTGAGAATGTTTATACCATTTACATTCCAGGAAATCACTTTCAAACGTCACTTAATGGAGCCAAACATTCCAAATGCACTATTCTCCCAACCAAACACGTAACACCACAAAGACAGTGACAAAGACAGGCAGACAAAAACACTAAAACACCTACAAGCTTCATAGCGTAGTCACACCAAGCCACAGAATGCCCCACAGCCTTGATTGCTCTCAGACTACCTCTTCCACAACCCCATCCCGAATAACTCAGCTCTCAAAATGCATCCAAGTACTCAAGCAACTCCATCCATTGTATTGTGCTTATTATTCAACTAAGCCTACCCATAAGTAGTAGGGGGTCTCAACCCCAAAAGTGTGCCATCTGATCATCCATTAAACATTCATTCATTGACTGGAAGTGTATAAGATTGTTGCAGAATAATGTTAGGTTAAACTCTCAAAACAAATTCCCCCTTTCTAGCTCTTTTTATATATATGTGCTTCTGGGGGCAATACAGCCAGCCGTGTAATAACAAAATCAAAACCAACCCTAGATATACAGGTTCAGTCATCACAATAACCCCCCAAAACCTGTAAACGTCCAGCCTTATTTAGACTGTACATTAGTACAAACAACGTGTACACCTTCTACATCCATACTTCTGCCTAAGGATCATAGCAAGGGTATGTAATTTGAACTATACATCTAAGTGTACATCACTATTCACACTTTATATGGCAAACTGATATTACCCCGTACTAAGGCAATCACAAGGTTCTAATCAAAGGAGGAACAGCAGGGGAGCCTGACTCTAAATATCTCCCGCATCCTGTTAGCTATGGTTCCTTGAATTCGTTGCTACATAAAACATCAAATAACTCAATGTGTAATCCCAATACGCAGAGACTGCCCAGCCCTGTAGCAATATTTTGTAGGTGGGTAACCTTTCACTTTATACAGGAACGTGCAACAATTTGTTTCTCTGATTTTTGTTTACTAAAGCATGGGGAAATTAGCTTGGTATCAAACCCTTTTATATGGGACGCTTTGCCAGACTTAGTGCTGCACTAAGCACTCTACATTTTGCGACTGCTGGTACAGACGCACCAGGATCCACACTGAACGTGTCATGTAATGAACAGACCACACAATAACAGACCACACATGGCTTTCATAATAACGCTCTTTGTCATTTTATCTTCATTTAGCAAAACAGAATTAAACAAGTAAAGAGAGAACATCAGCATTGCATCTATAGCACGTGCCAGAAATAGGAAGAAAAGTCTAAATGCAGCTTTGCAAAATGCAGGTTTCATAATCTATGTTTATATCCATAGTACATTGGCGTAGACTTTCTTAACTTCCACACCAAGTCAATGATTTCTACTTTGCGCCAAGTGAAATTGGCTTCTATTCTAGTAAGCCTGGCAGAGCACATGCACATGCAACCTTGAAATATAACTGATACTTTAGCAGGCCTGAAAACTCTCACTTTTCAACAAATGACTGACTATCTGTGCACAGAAAAGAAAAATACATCTGTTCTTTGGTGCATGAAGAGGAAATGGGTTTTGAAGCCCTCTTGACCAATCTGATTCACTAATTAAAATAATGTTACCCCTAATTAGATATTTCTCTTTTATTTAGTCACAGTGCAATTTAAGTGGATATCTTCGGTCCTGGCTGCCCAGTGTTGCCAAGTGTTCAGGTATCCTGACTGTTAGTTGCTGAATAGTACTGCCCACATACATGTTCTTGCTTAAGCTGATTGAAAGGTGCACCACGGAATTAGAGTGGCAGTTAATCAGGTCTCTTATGTCAATTTTGATCCAATTATCATGGACAAATGTCCTACAAATTTTATGAGGATACACGAACACTTGGCAACACTGGGCAGCCAGAACCAAAGATATCTACTTGCATCCCACAGGAAGCATGAACACCAATGGGGAGCGGAATCGGACATCACATTTATTGGATTTTTGAAAGCCCAAATTGGCAAAAGAGGAGGAGATTTTAAAATTGTGGTAGGTGGAGGCCAAACTAATCTGTCAATTACGAAGTGCGCTATATGGTCTCAACATGGAACATGAAATGTCAGTCTTTTTGTAATGTTAGGTTACACATTGGTAAGAAGCATCTAGTAACAGCAATCACAAGAGTGCTAATTTATTGGTAAACATGCATCAACCGCGTATTGACTGTGTTAAATGCAATATTAGTGCACAGATTAAACAAAGTGAATAAGGGTTGTGGAGAAAATGGAGAATTACTAATGTCCCTAGGCATTTGGAATTAGTCAACATGTATCTGGTACAATAATGATAACTGTATGTATATATTAGGAACGATCTGTTGCATGGAGAAGGACTCTCACAAGAATTCATAAACAGAGATTTTGAAATATGTAATACCTTCCTCACATAACATTTGGTCATGGTATTAACAAACGCAACTCTAGTATTTGTGTTAACACACTGGGTGGGCATTGCTAGGGTTGCTGCACCAGGCTTCTGTGATCCTACAAAATTATTTTTAATTAAGAACTTTATTATGAACTTCAGGGATAAGGGGCCTTTTAAAGAGGCTCTTTCTCACTTACATTACTACATATGCTACTGCAGGAATACTTTCCAACAGCTTGAACATGCTTCGACACCTAACTTTGTAAATATTTTCTATCATTTCATGACAGGGGGTATTATGCTCACACCAAGTAGCAAGCAAGCCGAACGGTCAGGATAATATTTAGTGTGTGCTTGCATTAATAACATCAGAGCTATACAGAAAGGAAAACAATTCTGTATTTCTACATGTTCATGGTGCCTACAATCAAACCAACATTAAAATGTGCAGTCCAGGAACAATATAATATTAGAGATTGCCAGCGTAATACACGTTCAACGCATTGGGCCTAACAATAGGGGCAGCAGGTAAACAATAATGCGGTACACGCTTAGGTCATACGTAAGACGGCACCTAGTATTTATACTGGGATAACAAAATGGTAGCCGCACAACAAGGACCAGCCAGCAACATTTGGACAGAGTGGCACACTGAAAAATTAAGCCCATGCTGCTTAGCTTACAGGAAGGTAGGACTTTGAGACATTAAATGACATTTGTTCATAATTCTCAATTATTCCTAGAATGCCAACTATATGGCAAACATGTGTTGATATGTATATTTCATTTACAGTGGGGAATAGTTTTCACTAACCATTATGGTTTTATGTATTTAAACTACAAACAACAAACAAGGGAAGACTGAGAAATGTCATCATGTATTAGTAACACAGGTGACCTCTCAATATCGCATGGGCAATACATTGCAAAAATATTTATTCACAGAATTCCTTGTTTTACACAATACTGTGAACCAAATAAGAAGGAGGAAAGACAGCTATGTAGAGGAGCAGCTGGACACTTTGTCTCGAGTCTCTGTCCCCTCACCGCCATCATATTGGAATAGCAGATGAAAAGCTACAATTGGAAACCTATGTATGAATCCATGCAACACTCATGTGCCACGTTGAGAGGATGAGAGACGATATACACTCAGGCAAACATTCAGAATATACCCTTATGTTGAGGCAGTGGAAGGATGCTACCAGGAATGATGGCCACTGCCAAGATGCCAGAATGCAGCTATGGGTAATATGGAGGAACTCTAAAGTAAAGTCTGACGTCACAGAATGATGTCATGAAGAAAATGCCTGAACCTATGCCGAAACTATATGAAAATATTTAATACTGGTTATTTAACTGAAGCACTCAGAGAAATATGTACCTAAAGATGAAGTGACCTTGAATGTAAGAAGATGAAGCAACCTGCTGACCAATAACTGTATATACGCGTTCACGCAATGTAGAAAAGACATATAGAAGCTTGCTAAAAAGGGGTATGTACATAATGTTTAGGAAGGCCATTGGAAGAAAATTGATGGTGGCCTGTGCTAAGAATCAACCCTGCTACATCACAATATGAGCCTAGGATTGCAAATTGAAGAACTGATGAAGAAGCTGTTTTTGTGTGCAGAATAACAGAGTACTTTGTCCTGGAATCAAAGAGGGTATTTTTGAGAGATGGGTGCAAGGCACAAAGAGAGTCGAATGAGCAGACCATGTGCGTAAAACATACTTCTGTTAAGATTAGGAGAGGCAAGGACATTTGCAGGTGACAAGTGTTGAACAGCCAAGAAGTAAACAGCCTACCTGAGATGGAATGAGCAAGTCTCTAGAGGCCACGAGGAGCAATTACACCCAGCATAATAGAATCAAATAGCAGTAATTGAGAAGCTGAAATGGACAGAATCGTAATCTCCTAACATGTGACTCAGAAGTCAAAGATAAGGGCTATTCATTAAAGCCAGATGGAGATAGTAGCGTGCCCATACTCCCATAAATGTTCCAGAACAGTGATCCAACTATGACGTCATTTACAAATGCATAGAGGACGCTTCCAACTGCTAGAGCACATTTGGTAGCAGAGGATGGTTCTGGTCTAATGATGTAGATCTAGGCCCATATCCAGACCCCGGACAATCATCTGCTCCTACCATTAGCCAGACGATCACAGAGTTTCCTGTGGATAGTGGTACATAAAAGAACACGTGTTCAAAATTCTGTTGGCAGGTCTCCCTATGATTACATTTCTGTCCGGTTCCTACAGGCACCCCGCGACTGAAGGCAAACTGGTCAATCATGGGAAAGTCAATGACAAGGAACTCAAACTGAATTGCGGCTGTAAGTAGACCATCAAACTTGGTAAAAGATAAAGGGGGAGGGATTGTATTGTGGTGTGTTAAATATATAAACATAAAGAGTAACTGGACTTTTGGGGATTATAGAGAAGAGAAGAGATACCTTGATTTCACAGGCCCCAGAGGGATGTAAAGAGTATACATAATAACTCCATATAGGAGTGTTAATGGATTCTTGAGGCATAGAACCATTAAGAAGGGTGTGTATTAAACTCTGAGACAGAGTCAATAATAAGAGATGAGATACATTTACTGAGACAAGTAAAGAAAGACGTATGTAGAGGAGCAAATTGAAAGTGCACATGTGTATGGGGTGTAATATGTTTCTATAAAACGTTCTGCACGTTTAAACTGATAGATATAAAATCACAGCAAAAAGAAAGAAATAAAAGTGATTTTTGGTAAATGTTTTAAAGAAAGGATTGATGTCAATCAAAAGGTTGAAATTAGATGAAATTAATATACAAATCAAGAAGAGAACCTTAAGATACTAATAAACCAAGAACAATATAAAAATAATTGGTAAAAAGTGTAAAAGAAGGAGCAAGAAAAACAGTGGTACAAAGAGTTTTAAAAAATATTTTGATTCATAGATTACGAGCGGTGATTGATGGTGCTTGCTCAAAAAGATTAAAACCATATACTTAATACATATCGAAAGAAGAATAACAGATCGGGTAAGTATTGAACTGACTTGTCAGCATGGAAGACACACCTCTTCCATACCTATGTCGAAAATTGCTGAGATATCCAGTCAAAATTAGGAAGTATCATTCCAGATGGATCAAGGGCACGCCAATAAAACACTTATGTCATGGCCTCCAGAGGGTTCATTATCAAAATCAATATTGTGTCATATGATGACATACTTACACGCCACTTATGAAGGAAAGTCATTAGAGAAAATGTTGGCAGTTTTATAACTTTGGAAAATGTACCAGAGTGAGAAAGAACATCCAGCTGAAAGGGAGTGGGTGCTTAATCACCATAAAGGAGAAGATGAAATGCATTTGCCTCCTATCCTCTCTCCTGAAAGGCAAGATGTAAATCCAGGAGGGAAGGGATTGTATCCTTTGATGGAATTAAAGGCAGCCGCAGGGTATGTTAATCCAACGTATGAGCCCCCTGCTTATAATAGTGAGGACACCACAGAAGGGAGCAGGAATTGAAAACCCAAATATATATTAACACGCGATTAAGGTAAACAGCGTGATATGAGAAAGAATAAACAGAACAGAAAGAAAGAGATAGAGGAAGAGGCAGAGAGACAAAAGGGAACAAAGGATACAGCTAAGGGCATGACAATAGTACAAAACAAGTAGATGGGAGGACACATATTGCTTAAATTAAACAACAAAGTTATTGATGGAGTTCGAGAAAGAGAGAATAAAGAGAAAGAGAAAGCAGAAGAGAGAATAAACAAAGAAGAAAGGTACAAATAATGTAAAGCAAAGGCAGGAATGGAAAAGGTGTGAGATGAGAAAAGAGAAGGTGAGATTAGAAGAAGAGAAACAATAAGAGGCAGAAGGCCAAAGATTGAAAGTGCATAGGTTGCAAAGAAGGCGAGAGGAAGAAGAGTTAAGAGAAAGGATAAGAGAGGAAGAAATGAACCAAAGTAGGATATTAAAAGATGACGAGAGAGAATATTTATGCTTTAGAATCATAGTGCCCATAGACGCACAAGAACGATTGGGAGAAGAAAGAGGGTCACAACATCTCTGAAGGGAGCTACAAGGAATACCACGATCAGCTTGGGCTGGTGGACAGGACACAGAAGACATAGAGCAGAGGCTTGGGAAACTATATAGTCCAATGAGGGATAAAGGAAGGTATGGAACTCAAGAGAATATTGACATTTCTCAATTAAAGGGAACTGTAGGTAGATCAGGGGACATCATAACAGACAATCATAGAAGAATTTCCTTAAGTAGGTTTGGATCTTGATGATATAGAAGAAGATAATAGTCACACAAGTTGGGACATAATAATGTCAGATGAAGAAAGGAAGGAAAACAAGAAAGCATGAAGAAAAGGTGCATATGGGTTTTCAAGAGAGTTGAGTGTAGGTAAAGAGGTAAAATGGTCAGATTTAGAGGACCTCATAGAAAGAACACCAGAACCAACACCATATACTGAACAACCGCAAGTACAATTGCACAGTATGAGGGTATATCCCCACCTTATATAAGCAGATTAAGGTAATTGGCAAGACAGAGACAAACGGGCGACGACAACACCGGATGGGGTCGACCACAATATATCCCATGGCCCCAAATGGATAAGGAGAATTTAAAGTGCATACTGCCAAGTTTAACTTCCGGTGTGGGAAAATGGATTTCTGAATTAGAGAAAAGATCATCAGGGGCGACTCTAGCTATAAGTGACGTTTAAGGCCTATTATCAACTATCCTAAGGGAGCGAGCTGATGACATTTGTAAAAGAACAGGATATCCCAAAGTCACTGCACAAAACACGGTGGATAATGGAACACCAGATGATAATTGTAGAGCAGATGTATGGCAATCACTCAGAGTACAATATCTTGATAGATCAGATATGAGGGTAATAATGCCTAGGAAAATGGGAGAGGTTCAAGACCCCATTGCCTTTATTCAGGAGAATCAGGATAGATGGAATTTGGAGATGCACACATCTTGGTATAAAACAGTAGCATTATTACACAATGTTTTATGTCAAGGGGTGCCAGAGGTGGGAATGGAAGCAAAGCCATGGCCGGAGATACTATTGGAAATTGTGCACTACTGTAGAATATTAAGGGAGAAAAATAAAAAGAAACCCGAGAGTAGGAAACAGGAAGAGGCGAAGTTGATGCAGAAAGAATTATCAATATACGCCATAGAAGGAGCAGTATTGACAAGCAGTGAATGAGCGATGGCACAAACAGTGCAGTTCCTTCAGCAGAATAATGCGGCATACGGCATGGATCATAACGGTTATCATTTTATGCCGAGAGGCAGAAGGAATGGGCCTCGAGGAGTTGGAGGAGCATGTGTTTTCAAAACCCTCAAGTAAGGGTTTCATGGCAGACAGCCACCACAATGTTGGAGTTGCGATAAACTAGGACATTTAGCTACAGTATGTTTAAGCCGGGAGGCACACAGCAACATAATTGGCAATCTTCAAGAGTGGGGGTGCAATATGTTCCCCAATATAATTCAGATTCACAGGGATATTATGCCCAAGATCACACGCAGACTCAGACATATGCACCACAATCACAGCTAACACAACAAGTTCCAATAAAGATGTAACTTGGGCAACAACAGCAAGCAGCTACACGGATGGAACATGCACTGACACAAGTACAATACTTTCCAATTCAACAGACAGGTGCATCACAATGGTACATGGATAGGGGAGCCACACAAATAGCTGCACCCAAATTGTGGATTGTGACTGTGGTGGGAGGAAATCTCTTCACAGGTATGAGGGTGGATTTATATCCACAATGGGGCAGCCCACAAGAGGACTTTATGTATGCAGTACTATCTGTAACACTGAGCCCCCAAGAGGAGCCAAGGGTCAAGGTGATGATAGGAGGCTAGATGTTTTAATTTTTTGTGGACACTGCAGCATCTCGTTCCTGTGTCCGTGAGGGAAAATATCCAATGTCAAGCAATTTGATGAATGCACAGGGATTTTCTGGGGCGATGAGTTTAGTTCCATTTTCAGACAAATTACCATTTTCTAGGTATTACCCAATTGGATTGATTTTAATTGATTGAATGATACATCTGGCTGAATTAGGCCAGTACCATTCGATCGATTGTCAATTTGAAGAAGAGATGGCTCCACTGCTTACCCCTTGCGCTATATGTACTGCAGAACCAACCTGACTCAGATCATCATTTGACTCCTCATGAGTTGGTGACTGGATGCTGTATGAGAACACCTCTCACTCCCCCAACAAGTCAAATACAGATGCCCATAGCAAAGCAAGGGCTTTAGGTTATGAAATGAATGATTATTTTAAAAACAATGATTGCCAGTGTTACTTTCATGTCTCGACAGCTCCAGAACCGACAATAGAGGTCAAGGGGAAGAAAATAGGACAATAAGTCCATTGATTTGAAAGAGACACACAAGCCCCTCTGCCTGTATCCATTGGACCAGGTGCAAGTGTCCCAATTGAGGGCCCCAATGATGTGGAGTAAGTAAGCCCTACTGCTGTGAAACAACAAGGAAGACGAGCGTGGATACATTTACATGACATTAAACCCTACAAAGGAGAAACCTTGACCTCTCTTGCAACTACCCCTACTGAAGCAAGCAAATAATTTCAGTGTGTGCAGACAAGATCTATAAACAAAAGCCAAGACAAGGCAAAGGGAAGAAGAAGAAAAACGTTTGGATCAGGGTTTCTTAAGGACTGGCAGACTTGCAGTGATCCTGGAACATCTTCTTTAGACTAGGACAAAAGAGACAATGGGACAAAAGCTGTAAAAGCCAGAAGAAAAGAAGAATACTTTATTTCTTATGTTACCTATTGGACACTGCAAAGCTTCTTTTCCTTTGCAGATGGGGAGCAGGTGCAAGTGGAACTAGGTAACCTGGCCTAAGCCCCACCCACCTGGTACCTTCCTACCTGCTGCTCTTTTTCACCACTTAGCAAGCCCCGCCCACCTGGTGCCTTCCTTCACCATCACTGTCTTGTGGCCAATGATGGATTTGACTTTTATGGACTTCATTCATTCACGGTGCGTCACTCTTTCTCAACTCTCATGCTGGACTTCCTTTGCATCTTGTACTCATGGTGGCCCTGAATCATGCTGTTCCCATCTTCATCTTGTATCCTGGCTTGCAACATTATGGGCCTCATTCCGAGTCCGGCGCTAACCAATGGCGGTAGTAGCGCCTTGGTCGGCACCAGACCCGTACCGGCACCGCCCTGGTGGAATGGGAAATTACCGCCCTATTCCGAGTTGACCAGGGTGGTAATTTCCCATTCCCCAGGGCTCTTCCCCATTCCCAAATGAGCCCCCATAGGACTCAATGGGAATGGCGAAATTGCAAATAACGGTGACCGTACCTTACGGTCACCGTTATTGGCTAAAAAGTCCCCTTTGCGCCCTCATCCCTAACGCCTGCTAAAAGCAGGCGTTAAGGACGAGGGCGCAAAGGGAACTCGGAATGTGGCGGTAAGGGATTACCGGCACCGGTCTCGTTAACGGTGACCGGTATCCCTTACCGCCATACTCGGAATGAGGCCCTATGTGTTACTACTGACTTCTGCAATTGTATTCGCTCTCCACTCTTGCTTCTCCACTCTTTTTGACTGTTTACTCTCTTTTCTCTCCTCCTTTCCCTTCTCCCTTTTCCTATCTCCTCCCCTTACTTTCTTCTATGCACTTACTCTATCAGAATTGTCCCTGGACCTAATATGATACCAACCTCGTCTGTTTCCTCCACCCTCCCATTACTGTTTTTTTCCTCCCCACCACCCCTCCAGCACTATCTGAAATGTCATCATGCCTAGTATGATAGTCGCTTGGTTTGTTCCTCCCCTCCCTTTCTGCACCCCTCTCCATCACCTTTTGTTTTTCTCCGGCTCTACCAGAAATGTCGTCAGGCCTAGTGTGATAGTCGCCTGTCTGTTTCCATTTCCTTCCCACTCTCCCCCTCCCTTCCTTATCTATGTCTTAGCTCTTGCACTATCTGAAATGTCATTAGGCCGAGTACGATAGTTAATTTCACATCCTTACTGTTCATGGCCTGTAAGAATGTGGTTGTATTTTCCCTTGTTCCCTCCCTTGCCTTGAAGCGCTTTGAAACACATTGGGCCTCATTACACGGACGGCGGTAAGGGTTAACGGTCACCGTTAATGGCAACGGTGACCGTTAACCCTTACCGCCGTACTACGAGGTCCCTTTGCGGGTTGGAGGAATCAACGCCTGCTTCTTGCAGGCGTTAAGTACCAACCCGCTAAGGGACCTCGGAGCTAATTACGGCACCGCAAAATTGCGGTGCCGTAATTAGCGCCTTCCCCATTCCCATAGAGCCCTATGGGGCAGAAATGGGAATGGGGAAGGGCAATGGCGGAAGGGGGATTTACCGCCCCTCCAACCTTGGAATGGGGCGGTAAATCCCCTTTCCGCCAAGGCGGTGCCGGTAATTTACCGGCATGGTCCAGGGTGCTAATAGCACCCTGGATTACCGCCTTCCGTGTAATGAGGCCCATTGTGTATAGGCGCTATATAAATAAACAATCATATTATATCATATCATATCATATCACACACATTCTTGTTTGCAGTCTTTTGTTATGCCCAGCTCTGATCAGAAGACATATAGATATTGGAAGAGATATTGGAAAACATTCTTGTAATCTGAAAACCAACACAATTGTTTTAATAATCATTTTATCGGTTATTTTGCAGTTTTTGTTTCAAATGTATTACTCAGCAATAATCGATAAAACTTGATACGTTAATAATAATTGGAGAAATTGAAATGTTTCAAGAGGTAAGAAATGCACCCCAACAAATAAATGTATTGTATCCTTGATAATTATTGGTAGTGATGAAAAAGAAAATAAGGCATCTACCATTGCCCCCATTGTCCCTATAAGAGTACAAAAACCCCATTGAGCTGTGACATTAAAAGACGTTGTCCTCGAATAAAGAGTGATGCTGAAGAAGACAACAAAAGTATAAATACATATTAGGACAAATCAGCTCATCTAGCTAACAAATATGGTACCAGCATATTGTAGGAAACTCATGGTGCCAAAAGTAAAGACAGACACAAGTGATCACAGTTCAAGGGTGTTTATTAAACTGTAAATGTAGGGTGGAAAAACACCTAACCTAAACCTAAATCTAAGATAGGAGCAAGCATTGACCATCAAATGAAAAATAAATGTGTCCTTGTGGCATCTTGTCAAAGTAAAAAGGCCTACACTAAGAAAAAAAAAATATTGCCAAATCCTTACAACTAATGACAGAAAGAATGTGGGATAGGGTTTTCAATAAAGAAATGTGTTCACAAATAATAAGTCAGGATGTGATTGCGAGGGCTCTCCCTTCCCATATCATTTTCTCTGATGGGGTTTCACGGGCCTTGGTAGGAAAGGGCAAGGTGTCACCCTCTCGGTCTGTGCCGTCTTTCTCCTCCTCTTGAACTGCCGTGCTGCGTCAGCTCTTACGTCGTGCTGTCTGCCTTTCTCGTAGTGTGCTGTCATGCTCCACCTTTTATCGCTGTGGACAAAAGAAAGGGCTGTCAGGTGTGTGTGTGATTCTGATCAATTGCCTGACTTTTCCTGACCCTTGTATTGGGACATGTCAGGTAAATGGCTCTGGTATTAGTCAGTTGTCTTTCATGTTGTGTGAAAGTGTTCATGTAAGAAAGTGAGGAGTAGTGTTTTGGAATATCCTATGTGGTAGGAGGGTTAAAAGGTGTTTAAAGAAGGGGGATACCATGTCTCACCCATCAGAGTCCCACTCCCACTACCCAAGGAACCCCCATCCAGGTGATCCTCCTGCACTGGTCCACCCCCAGGAACTGGATTAAAAAATGATGGCCGTGTCCTGGCCACCTGGATGACAGATCCTTGGTGACCAATCAGGGAGACACTGTCAGGTTTTTCACAATATGAAAGAGGTGGGAGAGAGAACATCAGAAGAAAGTTTTTAATGTTAATCCTTGATACTGAATGCCATGAGTGTGGCAAGAACATTTATTGCAAGGGAAAGTTCTTCACATATATATATAAATAAACAATACCATACATGACGCAAAATGTCTCAGTCACCTGGAAGCATGCACCACCAGAGGACAATTCGAAGGAACATTAGCAACTTTAAGATGGCGATCAAGACTTCTCATGCGAAGATGCATATTTGAAAACAAAGAGGATGGAAACTGGAATGGTGTGGGCAAATAAAAACTTAGATGGTTGGAAAGAATACAACTATTGATGAATGGACATGTAGCAACCAGTAGTGGATGGGAAGATGGATTAATATAATGCCCTGCAGACTTGTTGAAGAAGGAAGCCATCCACAAGGTGCAAAAAGTAAATGATGAATGCCTAAAATCATGGGCCAAGCATGCAAAATTTCTAACCTGGGTTGACAACGAAGCATGACCATATCATATATTACAATTGAACAACACAACAACCTGCTTCAAGAATGATGGCAAGGTCTGTGCCGGCAAGAATAAAGGTTGTGGATAAATAATCCAAGTGCCAGGAATGAATGAAGGAACTGCAGTATTGATGGATCGATGGTGGGTCTGCAGATCCAAAGCCTACATGCAATTACCTAAAGACTGAGGATGAGTGTGCTCCATTGTAATGGTACACGGCCCGCATTACTGATTCCCCAAAGTGAGCTTTATATTGAGGAATTTCCAAAGATGAATGAACATCAAAGAATGAAGAGATCATTTCATCTTCATCGACTAACAATAGAGAACTAATTCTCATCAATATCAATAAGGGCATCAAATGATATTCCTGGTGAACACAAATTATTCAGCAAGACCGCTGTGATAATGACATCTATATTTACACCCAGACTCCAAGCGAATGCCAAGCGGTTGCAGATCACTACGTGGTAATTGCTGCAGATGATCAATGCAACAATAAAATGATTTCATGCAATCAAAGAATAATTGAGAGCCATCAGGCTGATGGCCATCCAGAACAGGTATGCTCTGGATCTGATAACAGCAATGCGAGGAGGCGTTTGTGCCAAGGTTGGACCATTTCCTAATGGGGAAAATGGAACCCTAACAGAAGCAATAACGATGCAAACAATCATGCATACAAATATGGAAAAATAAGCTGATGAGACGGCAGGAGACATTTGATTCTCATCTCTGTTTTTATGGATTCCATCTTGGTTGGCGATGCTTTCACATTACTCGGAGCAAAACTAGTGTTAGTGTTGCTAGGATTTTTTCTTATAAGGATCATCTTGGGACAATGCCAGAAGACTGCAGGAAAGCTATTAAAATGAAGATAATGATTGAAATTAACAGTAGCACTGGATAAAAAATGCAGACAGAAGAAAGTAATCGAGAAAACATCAAGAAGAGTTCTATTGGGGGGCGTGGCTTGGTGCCGTGAGGAAGGGCGGCTTGAGCGTGTAGCTCCGGCTCACCACAACGTTTTTCTTACCTTTTAGCTATAATTAAAAAAACATGTCTCCTTCTCGTGCCCAGTGATGTGGGCAGCTGTCACAGGAGAAGACTCCTATCTATTTTCAATGGAGCTCTGACATTCCACTGAGTGCCTGCAACGTTTCCCTGATCTTACAGCAGCTGTTGGCTTTGTGTTCCCATCACGTGTGAGGAAGCCCTTGGCAACAACTATTACGCAATTTACCGGCACGGGCCTAGTCGGCATTCCTCAGTTGTAACAGTGCCATCTAGTGGTCACATCTGATAATAAGAAAAGAAAGGTCAATTGAAGAGGAACGTACCTTAACTGCATGATTTCAGTGCATTATGCTAACTTTATGAAATTCAAGTCTCAGAATTACATGGCAATTTAGAGTGAAGTACACTTTAAAGTTCACGCCCTAAGTACATATTATTACTTTAAGAAGTCTTTGCCATCTGATTTAACAGTTTGACTCTCATTGAGCTGGTCATATAAAATCTTTGATATTTGCCTTACATTATTGGTCTCTATCATTTTTCAACATGGCTTCTGGGAAAAATAATAAAAAACTGCCCATAGCCGCAAAGGTGACACAGGCAGAATCTACTGCTAATAAAAGGCTAAAAAGTGAGTCGCCCCCGCCGCTGGCCTCTGTGGACCCCACAATTCTGACTAGTCTGCAAGAAATAAGGTCACTTAAACCATTCATAGAAACCACCAACCAAAAATTGCAACAGTTGGATGAAAGGTCAAAAGTCTTTGAAAAGAGAATGGCAGAAATGAAAAATAGAATTGGTTTAGCGGAAGATATTTCACCTAGAGTGTTATTTTTGGAGAAATCTGTTAAAGACCTTCAAAAATATAACAAAGATTTAGAAAACAGAAGCAGACGTAATAACCTTTGTATTACAGGGCTTCCGGAGGGATGTGAGGGGCATGACGCCTTCTCATTTACTCAAAATCTACTGTCAGTGGTACTACATATACCTAAATAAATACCCCTCAATATTAAATGTGCACACTGCATTGGCCCTGCCAGAGGTTCACTACCATCGCAACGCTCTTCACGCACTGTGATTGTTTGCCTACTGGAATATAACCAATTACAGCTAATTATAACAAAAACCAAGCAAAGCAACTCTCTAACTTGGCACAGTAACAGGATTTACATCTCACAAGACGTTGCCAAGAAGACGGACCAATGTAGGAAAGAGTTTCTCTTCTACCATCCTGTGCTTAAACAGCTCAACGTCAAATATGGACTATATCATCCGTGCTCCTTCAACATAACCTTTGAAGGACGTACTTCAATCTTTGATGAACATGTGGATCTCAAGAGGTTTATCTGGATACATCTTTGCCCATCAACCCATCAACATCTAGAACTTGACTATTTTTGCTATACCACGTTTTTCTGCAGTTTTTAAAATGTACCCACTAGTGTGGTAGGCCGGGCACCTCTGGGTACCCTTCCTCTCTCAGGGATGTTTTTCTTTTCTTTTTTGCCTTGCTGGTGTCTTCTGCACCAACCTTTTTTTCAGTTTTTCTATCTCAAGGGTACTTGATCCCCTTTTACATCTATAATCCTTTCTATATCATCACTGTTATGTTCTTTAATACCTAGTTTATATCTCATTTTTCTATCCTGCTGGTCAGCTTTACCCTTCCCTTCCCATGTTCCTTTTATGTCTCCCTTTCATGGTCATACTTACAATTGCTGGTGCATTTGTAATTCAATCATATGCTGGCTCTGATCAATGTATTTATTATCTTGATTACAATTCTTAATGATTTGTTTTCCCCAGGTTTCTAAATGTACCTATAATAACAATTCCTGCTAGTCACAATGGTGTTTAGAAGTGTAACGTGGAATATTAAAGGCTGTAATCAGCCGATTAAGAGATATAAAATCATATCCCATCTGAATAAGCTCAATCCATCTATTGTGTGTTTGCAAGAAAGCCATCTCTCCATCCCAGAAGCTATGGAACTCAGGTCTTTTTGGGTAAAATGTGTGGTAGTGAGTGTGGCTGTGGGTAAGAGGAATGGCATAGCTATTTTGATCAGTAAAAAAACTATCATATAAGATAGTTGATCAGGATGTGGACACCAAAGGAAGATGGGCTTTGGTTATTTGAATATTGGATCTGACATCATCACAGTCATGTGCATTTATGGTCCCACTCTTCCTGATCTGGATTTTTGGCTCTCTATCAAACAGATTATTCTTACAGACAACGGCCCTCATTACGACCCTGGCGGAAATCGAAAAACGATGGCGGAAATGCAATACCGCCATCGAATAGCGCTCGGTGCGATTATGACCCGTCACCGTAAAGTACGATGCCATTAGCGACACCGTAGTGAACGCCAACGCTAACTGCACCAAGTACGCGCACGCGCGCCATGCGAAACCGTAATAACCACCATGGTGCAACGGTACGCGAATTCTGACCCTAGCGGACATTTACCTAACGCCATCAAGCATGGCGGAAAGTACCATTCCGCCATGGTGAGAAGTACGGCATCGCGACCCAACCGTAAAAGGCCCTACTGAGTGCCTGTACACCACTCCCTGGCCACATTGCACAACTCCTCGTAGGTGCAATGAAGTCACACAATGCAACCAGTGAAATGTACAAGTCACCCATGCATGCCAACGAACAAATGAATGTAGGGGCTCCAAGTGCCTTGTGAGTGGCCATCCATATTTGCCATGGCACCATTGCCGTACTGATGCAGCACAGGCATGTGAAGGTTCAAGTACAGCAACATGAACTGAAATATGAGACAAACAAAAACAGGCCCCCCATCGCTTGACACCAGTGTAAGGCAACATTCAAAGCAGTATCCTGAGTGAGACTGCACCAGCCCTGTACTCCTGCCAGTAAACAAACCAACCATCAGCATAAGCATGTACCACACAAGTTGGCAGAGTGACTGAGCAGCCAGGCTCATCTCAAGAGGGGCCAATGGGAGCTGCAGGGCACAGATGGCACGAATACAGGAGCTATTCCAATGGACATGACCTCAGTCTCCCTCCAAGAAACGCATGCAAACACAGGCACCTGTGACCAGCCATATTCTGATAATCACATCATTCCACCAATCCACCTGGCTGACCGGCATCTGTTACACAAAAGCTAATCCCCCGCCCCTGAGCATGACATCATTAAAACAGTCATAATGGCAGACCCTCTCCCTGACCTCACTGGGCTTCGTAGGCAAACGCGCCCAGTACAGTACCACGCAACTATACTCAGAAGCCGGAACCCAATGCAGATCTTCTCACAATACATCGCTCCACAAATAGGAATATGCTACATTACTTGCAAAGAATAACGCTACACGGTCAATATCATAATCAAAATTTAATGCACAACAAAATCACCAAGCCCATACAGCTATTAGGTCATGAACTCCAAAATATATTTCATTATTGTGGGCTGCATCCGCAATAAATGACCAGCTTCTTCTTGTGTGATGCCCTGTTCCTTCATGGTACACAGGGGCTACATTCACGTTCAAAAAGGCAACATGGAAGCGCCTAGAACCGCAGGGCCGTCCCATTAGGTAGGCACTAGTCCAGCTGAAAGGTCGATATGTTGCTCCTAGCCACTAGTACTGCGTAAGGGCATGTGGCCCATTGGCGATCGTCCCATAAGATCGTAATGGTGCTCCACTGATTAACACGAAGCAGCAGGTGTCTGGAGTAAAAGCCATCTGCAGGAGTGGCATACAGATGGCAGCGGCAAAAGGGGAGGAGATACCTGTCACCCAAATGAAATGAAAAAGAATAGTATGGGCATCAGAACTTCATTTGAATTACTCACTTCAATGATCACACTAAATCCACAGCCATATGCATGCTAGCCCACTCAAAAGGATTATTCCCACCCAAAAATCACTTGCGAATCATAACTATATAAATCGAGGTGAAAACACTATTACAAACGAGTGTTTGTGTGCATGCGTCTGTTAAAACAGAATCCATTAGATGGGATTAGTAACGTGCATGGACACAAGTGTTTGAAGGCGCGTCGAGACAGGGAGGGTTCAACAAGGGCAGATAGACAATGGTCCCACTATGGCAGCCCTGCATCACATAGCGCAGGGGAAGTGGATAGATTCCAAAAAGCCATGTACATGGCAAACTCTCTATTAAATCATCTGTCCATGCATCCATACATCATTCCCTCATCCCGGTATGAAAACGCCTGATTATTTACTCACATAACATGTGAAATTCCCATTGAGTCTGTGCGTAATGCAGTCTGCAAAATCCACTGTGCTCCAGCCCGGAATTCCAGTGTTGTGAAGTAACATGTATTTGGGAACGTCCGGCCTTATCGTCCACTACGCTATTGCGCATCCCATACTATTCATATCAATCATTGCATTCTCGCCATGGCCCATGTCCCAAGGACATTAAACAATAGAACTTTATATCTGCAGTCAGACCTGTGGGCGTCTCCTCGCCGCTAGTTGAAAACCGAAAGCGCTGTCCTTCGAATTCCTCATTTGCAACATCACGTCGAAAAGGCATCTGTGACCGCTTGAAATCACAAATCCATCCATGTAGTGCGGCAGTGTGTGAAAATGGCAACTGGCTTCACTCACAAATGGGACGCCGCGCCCGTCGGTGAACCGCGGTACAGTGCTGCATGAGGGTCCACCGTTAATCGAGTACTACATTCCACTGACCCTTCACAAGTTTGTTCGCGACTGCACAGATAGTATGTGAAACAATGGGACCATAGCAGAATGAACATATGAACCAATATTTCACTGCCATCGGGATTAAATACATGATTGTAATAGCAAGATGCCATGCGTCGAATTGCTGCGTTGTGTGCGGGACGTGCTCGCCCAAAGGGGATTGCAGCTTGCACAGGTGGAATGAATCACCACAGGTGGAGGCTATACAGCCTGAAAACACATAAATTGCACACCCAACCCCCTCCCACAACCACACCCACTCCAAAATGCTACCGGCAGGACTAGCGATGTTGGCCCTGGGGGACCTGATAGCACTGCAAGTACTCCAACTTCAATAAGAAGACGAACAACAACTACTACAACAACCGGCCGCACAGAGGAGACGCAGGAGGAGGAGGAGGGCAAGGCAGGGCCAGCAAGGCCCACCAGCACAGCCACTACCACCACGCAGGCAGCCCGCAATCCCACGCCTCCGAGCACATCCGTTCAACCTCACTGATGAGCAGATCCACACCCTCTACCGTTTGGACCGGGACACCATAACCGCCATTGTGGACATGACACACGCTGACCTTGTCAGCATGATAGATAGCCCAACCGCCATCCCACCCCTACTGAAGGTGGTGTCTGTACTCCACTTCCTGGCCACAGGCACCTACCAGCACACAGTCGGACAGTTGCATGGCATTTCACAGCCACTGTTGTCACGGACACTATTGCAAGTGCTCGATGCCCTCCTGAAGCACGCAGACGACTACATCTCTCTACCACACTCGGAGCAGGAAATTACGAACACAAAAGTGGGATTCCATGCACTTGCCGGCATACCGGGTTGCATTGGTGCCATCGACTGCACCCATGTGGAATTGGTTGTCCCACATGCCATGGAGGCCCAGTACCGCAACCGAAAACAATATCATTCTCTTAATGTACAAATGGTGTGTGACTCCAACAGGATCATTACACATTGTTGTGCCCGATTTCCTGGATCAACCCATGATTCTATGGTCTTGAGGAACTCTACAATACCACGCTACATGGAGCGACACGCAGGGAACAGATCCTGGCTACTCGGTGAGTCTCATTTCATGCATGATAATGTGGGGTATGTGATGCGGCAATGACCTGGCAGGAAGGGGGGGGGGATGCGTACGTAGCAATGTCATTCCACAAACATCCTTTATTGTCCACATACAGGTGATGCCGGGTATCCACTGAAGAGATGGCTCCTTACACCACTCCGGAACCCACAGAACCAGCATGAGGAGGACTACAACCATGCCCACTCACGTACCCGTGTAGTCATAGAACAGGCATTCGGCCTACTGAAGGGTCGTTTCCGCTGCCTCAGCAGGTCTGGCGGGGCACTCCTGTACCGCCATGAGAAGGTTGCAAAGATGGTCATGGCATGTGTCATGCTACACAACATGTGCATACGTAGAAATGTGCCCATGCCCCCTGACACAGAACTGCAAGCACCTGAAGATGGTCATGATGAGGGTGGGGATGTGGCAGCACCTCAAGGAGTCCGCGAGGCACAGGAGGGCCGTGAAATTCGTCAGATTATCATAGATTCATGCTTCTAGCACTCACGCCTGGTGGCTGATACATGGACTCGGGACTTGTGGCACTGTGTGTGTCTGGAACATGCACAATATGGACTGTACGCCTATAAAGGCCTCGTACACAAAGATCAATGTCCACACATCTCATTGGATGATTGTGAAATGTTTATAGCATATGTGAAATTATGTTACACACCCCTTCCACCCTCCTACCTCCCCCCCGAACACCAGCGTCCAAAGATGCTCATTGTCAGTGGGCAGACGCTATTGCAAGCCCCCTCTCCGGGTATCAGGGGCACCCCTGCCTGTGGAGCGCAGGTTCCTCCCAGATCTACGTTGGGGGCTGCCCTGGACGGAACTTGCAACGGATGATGTCTCTGCCTGCTCACGTCCATGCATGTCCCTAAGGGTTTGTGAGAGCTCAGTGAGCACACGGCGCACAGCGGCAAGTTCAGCACATACGTCTTTGGACGTCGCATGCAGTTCCCCCCTCAGGCTCTCGGTGCTTCTCTCCATTTGTACTCTCAGGCTCTCGGTGCTTCTCTCCATTTGTGCCCTTAGTGTCTCTGTACTTCTCTCCATTTCTGCCCTAAGTGTCTCAGTAGATGTTTCTATGGCTGCCTTAGTACCCCCACATTCATGAGCATGGTCCTTGAGGAGCGTGGCCAGTTGCTGCTGTTGCACGATCACCTGGTCGAGGGACTGTTGCCTCTGCTGGGCCATGGCCATTTGCGGTGGTGTCACAGAGGGGCTGATCACCTCATGTTGCCTTGACACAGGGCTTGTGGGGGATGGCCAGTCGTCGTCTTGTGGGTGCCCCTGCGTGGTATCCTCATGGTGTACGGGATGAAACAAACAGGGGGATTGAGACAGGTCATGGATGGATCCTACATCGACATCACCGTTTTCTGTGTCGGATCATGCTGCCATTAATGCAGTGTCACCTATGGTGCTGCTGCCACCAGAAGCAGTGCCTTCTGTGGCATCCATTGGGGGGACCTGTGGTGGTGCTGTTGTGGGCATGCTGGCTGCTGGGGTGCCTGTTGAAGTCCCCTACTGTTTGCTGCCACTTGATTTGTGCTGCTGCCGTGTCTTGATCCGTGCAGCTGAGGTGGAGGGTCTTTGGCCGTTGGTCTTGGCCCTCTTTGCAGGTGTGCTGGTAGGGGTGTCCTGGAGCTCGTCGTTTGAATCGGACCCTGTGGTGGAGTAAAGGAGGGTGAGCGTTATTAATGGGTCTGTGGAAATTGGAATGGCAATGTATCACATGCATTGGGGTGGTACCTGAGGGTGATTTGGGTCAGGGCCTTGGAGGTGGTTTCATTTTTGTGTGGATTGAGGATGCAGTTGTTTTGCAGCCTGCAGTTAGGGTGTGCCTGCTGCACGTGTAGAGGGTGTTTTTAGGATTTTTAATTATTTATGTATTTAATGTGACTTTTAAAGTGCGCTATCAGGCCAATGTATGTGGACGTTCTCCTGGACATGTGTTTCTGTTACACTATGTGGACACATGGTACTTCACATGATTGGACATTGTGGATTTAGCATTGTTTTATTTGGCCCACCTACCTGATTCTTCGGATGTCTGCACTCCTTTCTCCATCCCTCCGACTCCCTCTATACTCTCCATTCCAATGGTGGAGGCACAGATTTCTTCCCAGGGGGTCAACTTGATGGGTGATTCCGATCCTCCCCCGGTAGCTGTGGCAATGTTACGGTTGGCGGATAGTATGCTCCGTACGCGTATCCGCAAGTCGTCCCATCGCTTTCTGCATTGCTGTGGGTTGCGGGGTGCGGTCCCCACCGCACTTACCCGCTGTGCCACCAGGGCCATATGGCCTTCTTGTTCGCAAGTGCCGTCCTGGTCATTTGCGTTGAGAAGACGACGGCAGCATTCTCCTGGAGGGTCTCTGTGAGCACGGTGAGTTCCTCACGGGAGAAGTGGACCTGCCGCTTGCGGTCGCACGCTTTTTTCGCTACTTTTCCCATTTTTATTGTTTTCACTAGGGTGGATGACGGGTTGGGATGTGTCTCAGGGTAGTATTTTTAATGGTTGTGTGGGAATTCTGATTTTATAGGTGTATGGCGTGCTGTTTCCCGTTCCGGGACCATGTTTTTAGTTCCGTTTCCGTATATTTACGGTCACCGTATTTTCCGATTGCCGCTCATTACGGTGACCGCTATGATGGGTGGCGGAATTGCACCTAGGGCGCTGTACGACGGCGGTGAGGGGCGTTTTGGGGACATTTCCGCCATCGCGGACTTTGCACTTCCGCCATGGCGTAGTGCTCGTGCCCGATGGGTCAGAATTAGCCGCACTTTACTCCGTCGTGCAATGGCGGAAACGCTATTTACGCTATGGCGGTCAGGTCAGTTACTTTCCACCAGGGTCGTAATGAGGGCCAACGTCTGTAATCTTATACTATGCGGGGACATGAACTACATCTTGGACCCCTTCCTGGATAGAAAATCCAAATGTTCATTCAAGCATAAAGCCTTTAAGCAATGTCTAGCTGAGACAGGTCTTCTTGATACCTGGGGACTTTACATCCAGTTGATTTAGATTATACATTCCATCCACAACCCCATGACACCCTTTCCCGTCTTGACTATATATTTATTACGGATCCCTTAAAAATTCCATTACCGACTCATACATCTCAAATAATATTATCTCTGATCATGCCCCTGTTATCACTACATTGGATCTCTCAGATACTAAACAACCATCCTCTAGATGGAGATTCAACAATTGTCTCCTTCAGAATGAGAAGTTAATTCCAACATCAACACTTTGGAGATAACTCTGACAATGACACTTCTGTAAGTAATAATTAGGATTCCTTCAAATCCGCCCTTAGAGGATACATTATTGCCTATTCCAGTATGAAAAAGAAACCATACAAAAAGACCTTGACAATCTTTATTTACTTCTTACTAAAGCCGAAGAACGATTTTATCTTTCCTCCTCGAATTTACACCTCTGTGCCGTCGTCTCTTCAAATTAATAAAAACTCACTGAACAAGTCTCTGGTGCTATATTAAAGTATAAATCCAAAATGTATCAAAAATGTATCAAACTTTCAATAAGGCTGATAGGGCCCTTGCATCCTATCTTAAAGCTAAAAAAGAGAGAACACTTTTTGCTAGCATCAAGGATACCTCAAGAACTTTTATTACATATCTTTCACGCATTATTGAAACCTTTAAGAAATACTACTCAGATTTATGCTACCCAGATTCTATTATAACAGAAGCCAATTTTACTAACTTTTTTAGTGGTATTAAAAGAAGCTCCTATCCTACAATTGATCTCAAAGACCTTTAAGGAGAACTTACAACTAATGAAATCAACCAAGCCATCAAAGGGCTGAGTAGAGGCAAAGCCCTAGGACCAGATGGCCTAGCTACAGAATTTTTCAGTCAATTCTCACGTTGACTTACCCCCAGAAGTAAAAACTTATTTTCCTATTTCACGTCCAAAGGATTTTCTTCAGGTACTTTTTCTGAAGCCTTTGTTGTTTTATTTCCTAAACCAGGAAAAGATCTTGATCTCCCTAAAAATGTTCGTCCCATTTCCCTTATTAATGTAGAAAGTATAATCGTTGCAATAATATTAGCTAATAGAATAGAATAGAATAGAATCTCATGTTTCCAAATTGATCAAACCCGATCAAGTAGGATATGTTAAGGGCAGAAACATCTCAGCCAATGCCAGACTTTTAATGAACGCCCTACGCATTAATGCCAAAGATAAGAATGACAGAGTTATGCTGCCATTGCATTAGATGCCAAAAAGGCCTTTGATAGAGTTAACTGGGATTTTATGTGACATGCTCTACAATGGCATGGGTGTGGCAAAGGCTTCATCTCCTTTACTCAAACCCAAAATACTCCATATTCATCAATGGTCAAACCTCATAATTTTTCTCATTAGTAAGAGGTACTAAGCAGGGATTCCCCTTTTCCTCTATTTTATATATACTATCTCTTGAACCTTTCTTAGAGCTCATTAGGCAAAACAAAAATATCCCTGGGATTTATCTTAGTAATTATGAAATTGAGGTTGCTGCATATGCTGATAATATTCTTATCATGTCAAAGAACCCTAAACAACACCTTCCACACTTGCTAGCTGCACTACAGGAAATATCAGCAGTATCGGGCTACAAACTCAATAGAGACAAATCAGAGCTACTGCCTTTGAATTCATTTTGCCTTAAACATGAATTAGACATTTTTCGTTTCAAATGGTGTACTAATTCCTTTAAATATTTGGCCTCAGACTTTGCCTTCACCATTAACAGTAAAATTGAAATCAATACAGACATTTTACTCAATAGGCTTTCTGAACTTATCTGGTCACCCTATTTCTCTCCTGGTAGGGACGTCTCGTCACCATCAAGATGATGCTTTCCCCCATTATTTTATATATGGTACAAATGTATCCCATTCCTCTTCCCACCACCTTTTTCAAATCCATCAACTCCATCTTACTCAATTTTCTTTGGGGCAAAGGTAAATCTAAACGAATTGCACACAACAAACTCAAAACCCCCTTTGAACAAGGAGGTGTAAATTTTTCTGACTTCAAAAAATATCACCTTGATTTCCTATTTAAGCAGACTAGCTTTTGGTAGTCCCCATTTGACTCAGAAGACTTCCCATCCTGGTGTAAACTTGAAAAACAAACGGCCCATCCTCATGACATTGTAGACCTCATTTTCCTCTTTCATCATGCGGCCTCCATCCTCTCTGACCCCATTAAAGCATCCAGATCTGCTCTAAGAATTTTCATTTTTCCATCAATTAAATCCACCTCCCAAAAGCTCTCGCCCTGTCTGTGGTATAACAAATCAGTCACTACCAACAGCAGAATCTTTTTCCAGAAGGTCTGGCTTGCCAAAGGTATTTGATATATGGACCAAATCATTAAAAACCACGCTATTACATCATTTCACAATTTGAGGAAATCTTTCTCTTTTCCGCTATCACATCTGACTTTCTACAATAAATTTGTTACTGCATGCCTAGACAGACTTCAGGCTCATGATAATAATGTCTTAACACCCGACACCCCGACACCCCGAAGTTACAGTTGTTTTGCACGGCTTCTGATGTTAAGTTAAAGCTGCCAAATTTTATAAACCGGAGTTGGGTGAGGAGAGTTGAGTCTGCTGGAGTCTGCTGGAGTCTCTCTCCCCTGTCTACTACAGCGTGTGGGAGGGCTTAAAAACCCTGCACCAGAGCGGAGCGGTGAGCGGAGTTGGGTGAGGAGAGTTGAGTCTGCTGGAGTCTGCTGGAGTCTCTCTCCCCTGTCTACTACAGCGTGTGGGAGGGCTTAAAAACCCTGCACCAGAGCGGAGCGGTGAGCGGAGTTGGGTGAGGAGAGTTGAGTCTGCTGGAGTCCGCGGGAGCCCGCGGAGCCCGCAAGGGCAGAGGCAGAGGTAGACGTAATATGGATGCAGCCCAGAAATATGAGAGACCATCGTCACAGCAAGGGCGAAAAAATAGTAAAAATGAAAAACCGGACGAGGCGGGAGCGGTTTCGGACACTGACAACACTGATAACAACAAACGGCGTCTAAGGAGTGTGAAATCGCCAGCCATGCGGCTGAAATCCAAGACGCTTCTCAGTGAAGAAACTGCCCACGAAGGAAAAAAAGAGCTACATACGCCGAGGTCTCGTTTCAACAGTACGAATAACGAGCTCAGAGAGGTGGGCACGACGACTACTTTGTGTGTCTTCGAACCAAAGGAGAAAGATGCAAAAGGAACAACAGAACCAGTAACAATAGAACCACAAGTCCCGCAAATAAATCTAAGCGGTGAAAGTAAGCAAGACCTACCGGGATCTGAGGTGACCAGTGCCCTGCACACCGCGCCTAAGGCGAGTGGGTTTCCGGAAACGGCAGCCGGAGGGCAGCCGCTGACGGACCCTCAGCAGGAACGCTGTGACGCCGAGGACCGGAGGAAGAAGAAATCATCGGAAAAGACAACAAACCGCGGAGCAGGACAGCCAGCCCTGCCTGCCTCGCCGGACTCAGGGAGGGCTGGGAGGAGGAGCCCCACGCGGATGCGGAAAACGGAGAGGAGTGGTCTAGAGAAACGCCGTGAGAAAGTTCGAGGTCAAATAGACAGCCCAAATGAAATCACCAAAGGGACGCAGATAGTGGAAAGAGCCAGGCTAACAAGCTGACCACCACTCAAGAAAGGGAAAGTGTGGAGGTGGACAGTTTACCACAAGAAAATGAAGAAGGAAGAAGGCTAGACTGGCCAAAAGAGAAGGTTCCCAAAACAGTTGTACAAGCAAGTGTACATAGGGAACCAGGGTTTGTTGACACTGATGAGGAACTAGGCATAAGTGAGAACGTAATAGAAGAAGAGGCAAAACAAAGGGAAGAAAATCGGACGCAAGTGCCAAGTAGCAAATCCATTAGCAACGAGGGGAAAGAAAGTAGTACAGAAGAAAGTTGGAATGAAAGTGAAACGGGGACGTCAGACTCAAATTCCTAAATAGAACAAGAAAAAAAAGCCTTAGAAGTAAAACAGAAAAAAAGGATAACTACCAATAAACCAACAATGCAAAGAAAAAACCAAGAAAAGACAAACGAAATGAAAACAACAAAAAATAATAAACAAAGAGGACGTGAACAGCTAGGAAAAACGAAAACAACATTAGAAAATATAAAAAAGAAACCGCAAAAAAAAATAAATGAGGGAATGCAAAAAGGATCAGTGCCAGTATCCTTGTCAGGAACATTGAAAGCATTTTTCTTTAACCAGCAGAAACGAAAATTAGAACCAGAAAACGATCTATCTGACGCAGAACTGCTGGAAGCGGTGGAGGTAAATTCTGGAGGCGACACCCAACAGACCCCCGGGGTCTCACCGGGGCCAGAAGGATCGCCAGCTATAGGTCTGCCGCAGCTCCTGCAGGAAAAAAAGAATGCGGCGAAAGCAATCCGGCGACAAATAGAAGAAAGAGAAGAAAGACGAAAGCAAAGCACTTTAAAAGAACATCAGGAGGAGCTCCCTGAAGGAGCGGGAAATACCGCAAGACCCGAAGACGACAACCAAAGACAGGCCCTGGCCCGGGAGAGAGTGCCCCAACCAAAAGATCAACGACAAAACGCGGATGGCCCAGATGGGGCAAAAGCACACCCGAATTCAGACCAGCTACTTCGTACCCCGGAGAAAGTAAGAGAACTATATGGAGAGAACCAACAAAGAGAAACACAGAAAGAAAAACCTAAGTGCACAAGGTTGGAGGAAAAAGCACACAGACCCAGGTTAAGCGATAGCCTATTCACAGAAATAATGGCTATGCCAGGGAAAATAGCCAGTACTCCAAAATCGCCGAAAAATAGAAGGATAAGTGAATTAGGCACGCCGATACAAAAGGAGTCCCCAAGTAAAAAACCAGATCTACTAACAATCATGTCTGCAATAACGATAGCACTGACGCCATATTGCAAATTATACGAAACAATAAAAGAAGGAATACAAGACAACACATCAATTCTGGCTTCAATGTCCACAAAAATCACGCATATAGAAGGATACATCACAGCTGTAGAAGAAAGAAATGACGCCTACAAGAAAGGGTGGGAAAAAGAACTGGAGGACTTAAAGAAACAAATTGAGTGCCTAAAAAGAGGGACAGAGGAGGAGAACGAGAAAACCAAAAAATCACAGCGGGAAAGTAAAAATGCGGCAATAACAGAGAGACACAAAGGAGACCATGAGATAAAGGAAGTGATGGAGAAAAGATCCAAACCCCCACAAACATACCCAATCAAATCAGGACTCCAGAATCATCCCCAGAATAAAGTCCCAGTGATATTGAAACTAAAGAAAAATGACAAGGCTGACAAAGACCCGATGACAGAGAAGGCGGAGCAGCAGGAAGCAGAAAAACTAAAAGAAAAAAAAAAAGAAGAAGAAATCAGAGAGGAAAGTTCAGAAAAAAGCCAGAAAGAAAGTAAAAGAGACAAAATGAGAAGCCCCCCCCCTCTCGGTCGAAGATTTTATGAGCGACACAAACCTGACGAACTTGTCCCAGCATTGGGAGACCGCCTCCAACAACTCAGTGATGGAGGTGAACACAGATCAGCAAACACAAAAGCAAAAAGAACCAGAGAAAGAAATAGAAATTAGACAAAACATGAAACCCCAAACACCAAAAAGAAGCCGAGAGGCAAGTGAGATCCAAAAGGGGAGAGAAACGGAAACACAAAAAAAGAACAGAGAAGAAGAACGAAAGCCCTCAAAAGACCAAAGAATAAGTGAGCGGTCAACAACGCACCGAAAACAGGTGACAAAAAGCCCAGAGAAAAACAGAAGAACGGGTATGTCGAAAGCGGAAAGACAGGAACGTATATTTAAACTTGAGCAATTAGATCTAAAAAGTGGATACATGATCCTAAATAGGAAGACGATCTTGAAATTAATGAGCAAAATGAACGCGTTGAAGATGATAAAAACAGAAGATATCACGTTAGTAGAGCCTTATCATAGAGGAAAGATCGCAAAGGCATACATTCACGTGAAAGAACCAATCCGGCAAGAAACAAAAGCAAACGCAGCTACTGAAATGCTCCAAAATGGGTTTGGGCTGACAGAAATAAAAAGAGAAATACAAAAAGAAAAGAAAGACCCTAAGTATGAAAAAGAAAGAAGACCATACTATTTCACTTCACGGACAGAAGAGCGGTATCGATCTAATAGACTAGGAAAACATAGAGAAGAAAGGGGTATCGATTGGGAAGTGATGTATGGACGAACGGAAGACAGAAAAGAGAACCGAAGACCCCACAAGGACAAAAAACAAAACACGCAATCAAGGAAGGAGCACCAGGACACGGGCGCAGAATATCAGAACTTATACCGGAGAGGGGAACCAAAACGCGTTCAGAGACATTTTAGTCCAGAGAGAACTGGCCGCCACAGTAGAAACGAGAGAGCAAAGAAATCACCTCCGAGACAAACAAAGGAGACGTCAACGAACACGGGCCCGCTAGCATGGCTAAAAGCAGCCTTAATGGGCAAAACAGAAAATTAGCAACTAACACGGTCACCGGCACCTATGTGGGATGAACAAAGAAGTGGTGACCAAAAAGAAACCAAGAAATGTTTCATCCTGGGGTCATGGAACACAAGAGGATATACGCACTTAACCAGATCGGGCGACGTGGACTTAGGCGCACTAGACATCATATGCCTACAAGAAACTTGGCTACAAGAAAAACCCGGCCTAGACGGCTATGTAGTGGAAATAGCACCTGCAAGCAAGGGCTTGTTAGGCCGACCATCCTCAGGCCTATTGACAGCAATGAAAATGGGAGTAGGCCTGGCAACACCGACAAAATTACACGAATCATATGAGATGTTAGTAATACTGACCACATGGACCAACGAAGGAAAATCAAATAGCAAGAGGATTGACAACCAAGTCATCATAATAAACACGTATTGGAACCCCCAAAAGATGACAAACAAAACGTACTGCGCAAAAATGGCAGAGGTGATAGATGAAATCAAAATAGAGCACATGAATGCGGACATCATCATATGTGGCGACTTAAACGCCGATTGCAGAGAGGGGAACAAAGAAACAAAGTCGGGAAAGTGTCAAGATTCAACCCGCGAGGGAGGTGTTGCATGGGAGACCCTGATTAAACCAAGAAATCTCTACAACATCGCAGCTCTAGTTCCGAAACAAAAGAACATTCCAACTTGGGAGAGTTTGAATGCAAAAGCTACCCTAGATTACATCTTTGTGTCAACAGAATTCATACCCAGAATTGAAGAATACAAAGTCCAAAGAACCATACACAGTAATCACAATCTGCTAATATGCAAATGGACAGGATCACAAACTGAAAATCACGTGTACAAACACAATCTCGAAATAAACAACCAGCAATCTAGAGTCTGTCTAACAGGAGAAGAGGTAAAAACGATAACAGCAAGATATAGACTCTCAGAGGAAGCTCAAGAAAAAGCCCCACAAACTCGACCGAACTACATACCGTTGCTGATACCATACAAAAAACTAGCAAGGAGTCAACAGAAGAAAACATCAAACGCATTACACACATATGATAAACTGGTGGTTGAAAGAAGAAAAGTGGTGAGGAGGTTAAGAAAAATTGCAATAAAAAGAAACCAGCAGGAAGACTGGGAAAACTGGCAGATGGAGGCTAAGAAATATAATCATTGGCTAAAGCAACATAGACTATGGATGTACCAACAAGATGCGGAAAAAATGTTGAAAAGTCTTGGCTCAAAGAAAACAAGCGATTTCTGGAGAATAATCAAAGCAACAAATACATCGAAGCCACCAGAACTGATAAATCAAGTCCCTGAGTCAAATTGGAAATCATATCTAATGGCACAATTCGAGCGACCGAAAACGCAAACAACTAAAGGATTATCAGACACGACAGCCATTTGGGTGAACGTGGCTAACATCACAGACATTGAAAAAACCATCAAAAACTTAAAAACATCAAGGGCCCCCGGACCGGATGGGCTGTCAAATATCGACCTAAAGCAATCTGCGAAGGCATGGGCAGTGCTAATTAGCAAAATTTTCTCACATTGTGCCCAGACAAAAATGGTGCCGGAAACATGGCTAAAGGCCATAATTGTGCCAGTGTACAAAAAAGGCGACAGAGAAGACCCGGAAAGCTACAGGCCCATAGCACTGTTAGACATTGTGGGCAAAATCTACGCAACCCAGTTGTTGACCCACTTTGGGACATGGGCAAAGACTGCACCCTGCTTCGACATTTTTCAGACAGGGTTCCAGAGGAAGGGAGGCACGACAATAAATATATTGATCATTCAGATCTTGAAAGCAAAAGTAAAAGAAGGTGCCCCAAAAATCTACCTGGCATTCGTAGATTTATCAAAAGCCTTTGATAAAATTGATGGAGAAAAACTATGGCTGAAACTTGTGGGAATGCCCAACGTCCATCACGGCACCAATAAAAGCGCTTCATGAAAACACAAAAATCAGAGTAAAACTGAATAAACAAGGCACCTTGTCGGAAGAGATTGAAATCCAGCGAGGTGTAAAGCAGGGCTGCCCACTAGCTCCAGCCCTGTTCATCGCTTTCTTGGGGGACTACCAGATCGAAGAAAAAAAAATAAGAGCTTTCCCACCAAAAATTGGAAATGAAATCATACCACGACTATGGTACGCAGACGACGCCATCATCATTGACCAAACACCAATTGGGCTGCAACGAAAATTGAACAATCTGGCAAAGTATATGTCAACAAACCATCTGGAAATCAATACAACAAAAACTAAAGTGATGGTCTTTGAAAAAACCGCAAACAAAAATACAAAGCAGTCAAATTGGCATTTGGAGAACGCCAAACTGGAAGTAGTCGACAAATTCAAATACCTAGGGGTAACCTTAGATGGATCAGCAGGTGACAACGCAATGCAAGATCAGTTATGGGACAAAGTCAAAAGACTTACGGCACAAACTAGACTGGTCGACAACAAATTTGGGAAATTCTCCATTATTCCGTCAATAAAATTTTACAAGGCAAAGGTTGTGCCTTCTATCACCTATGGTATGGAAGCTGCCCTCAACTTACCGAACTCAATATGGCAAAAATTGGAAGGACACGTGTGGAAGGCAGTACTAGGCCTACCCAAATCAACCTCCATGCCCGCAATTAGAAGGGAATTGGGCCTGGTCTCGTTAGCTACATCAGTGAAGCAAAGCAAGCTGAGACTTTATAGAAAAATCATAATGGCCGATTCATTGCCAATATGCGCGGTGATAGCAGAAGAATTGAAAACGGGTACGTGTAAAGCGCTCAACAATTGGGCAACAACAATACAAGAAACACTAAACGAAATATCATGCACAGAAGAAGATCTCAAAAAAAACCCAGATCGAGTAAAGATAAAAATTGAACTCATGGATTGGATCCACACTGTAGACACAGCGAGAGCAAACAAGCTACTCACCCACCTTCCACCGACGTTCAACAGGGTGAAAGAGCCACTGAACTACTGCAAAAAGTTCCCGAACAAAAAGATGAGGAGCACATTCTTGAAGGCAAGATTAAACCTGCTGATGACCCACCAAATCCTAGCCATTAGATCATCAAAAATGGATAAAAGTTGCCGCCTATGCAAAAATAAAGAAGAAGTGGAAACATTGCGACATCTAGTCCTAAGATGCCCAAAAACCAGCATAAATAGAGACAGATATATACAACCATGTCTGCAAGGGGCGATGACGCTAGATGAAGAGGCGGTCTGGAATAGGCTAATCTCCGGAGAAACAACGAGATGGACCATAGCGGCAGTAAAATTGATAGACCTTGCCTTCGAAAAGATTTCCAACACACAGGCCCATAGGAAAATAGCAGAGATGGCCGGAACAGTGAAATCGCCCATTACAAGCCAAATCCGAGAAACAATCAAATAACAGCGAAATTCTCGAGAGAGAAGGCGGAAAGTGACTATGAACTCAGAAGCGTCATCATCATCACAAAAACGACTGTGAAAAGTGTCTCGGCACATCTGTAGAAGGAGAAGGGTTCTTGTAAAAATCGTTAATTTCTTTTCCGATTAAAAACAAGTAAATAAATAAAAAAATTAAAAAAAATAAACCATTGGAACCCATTGAAGCATGGATGTCGAAATGGACTGTCCAAACTCAATGGGAAACAGACTGTTGCACTACTCTAGATGATAATACATGGTGTTTGTTATGGTGTAGAATCAGAAGAATCTCATCCTCGGCCAATATCACCCAACATCTTCTATTTTTTATGCATAGAGCCTTCATCACTCCTTTAAATCTCAGTCTCACACTGAGAAAAATTGTTGGTCTTGTGGAAATATCCAGGTGTCTTACAAACATATGTTTTAGGACTGTCCTTACCTTTTTCAGTTGTGGCAGGATGTTTAGAAACACATGATGATTATGTTTAAAGTTCAGATTCCTCTTTCTTTTGCTAATATTTTTCTTGGCAGAATTGCAGTTGAGGCAAAATATCTCTCTCGTCCTCAATTTTATAAAAACTTCTTATAGCCATTGCCATCAAGCTTGTCACGACTAATTGGAAGCAACTTCAAAACATCTCCTGTAAGAATGGGTGGAACAGCGTTTGTTATACTCACAAAATTGACCACTGCATGGCTTCTTATTTAGATAAATTGCATACTTATAACCTGAAATGGGCTCCTTTAATTGACTTCTTAGATTATCACAATATGTCAGCTCATAGTTCATAGAAGGGGTTTCACTTTATTATTATATTATATTTCTCGCCCAATTCTATTGTCTGTATCTGTGAAATGATTAATCTAGAAGCCTCTTTGACCATTTATTTTGCACCTATTTACCCCTTCCTCTTGTCTCTTTCCTCTTTTTTAGTGTGGTCTCTTGTATGTGTCCCCTGTATGTTTTATGATTTTTACATATATAATGGAAATGTATCAGTAACCTATACCATCCATTTACCTGTGTCCAAACCATGCTTGATTGTATTCATTTAAATGTTTTGAATGTTCTTTACATATTAATACCTTATTTTTAATCTATATTTATATATATTGTATCAAACTTATTTACAGTCACTTTGACTCTTGGTTGCTGTTATGAATTTATGTGCTTAATAAATAAAAATCATTAAACTTAAAAAAAGAAGAGTTCTCTTGCATCTCCAAGATCAAAGTACTATTATCCCCAGGATCGGAAGATGCATGTGGGAGGATGGATATTCTGTTCACCAATGGGGGATTGTGGTCCTATAACTTGGACTCTGGATGAACCTATAAAGAATCCTGGTCACCTGAGGGGATGACAAGGATATGGATTCCAAAGAAAAGAAAATATGATGAGATGGCAGAAGAAGAGGAAGCAGAAATTGCAGAGGAGGAGGCAAAGAGTGTGGTCGAGAACGTGACCAAAGGGGGAAATGTAGAGGAGCAGGTGGACATGTTTCCCTTGTCTTCGCCCCCCACCGCCATCATATTGGACTAGCAGACGAAGAGTTACAATTGGAAACCCATGTATGAATCTATGCAATATTCCTGTACCGCATCGAGTGTATAAGAGATGATATGCACTCAGGCAATTATTCAGAATATACCCTCACATTGAGGCAGTGGAATGATTCTACCATGAAGGATGCTCAATGTCAAGATACCAGAATGCAGCTATGGGTAATATGGAGGAACTCTAAGAAAAACACCATTATGTGTTAGGAACACAGTAAGTTTCTTGATTCCTGATCAAGGTCGATCTGATGATAAGCACTAGCCATGTCCAATTTAGTAAAATACCTGGCCCTTCCAATTCTGCTCAGCATCTCACACCTGTTTGGCAGGGGATGTCGCTCAGCAACCACGCACTTATTCAGTTCACTCTGGTCTACACATACCCTCAACTCCCCACTCGCCTTCTTTACCACAACCAAAGGTGAAATCCACTCCACACCCGTCGCTGGTTCAATATTTCCAGCCCTCTTTAACTTCTCAAGATCATCATGCACAGCATCTCGGAGCAATAAAGGAATAGATCGCGGTTTGGCACACACTGGCACACTTCCCTTTTTCATCACAATCTTATGTACCATACCTCTAATGGATCCCACATTTTTGGTGAACACCTCTGGGTACCTCTCAGTTATACTCAAATTATCACCTACATGAAGTACCTGCTCTTATGTATTGGGATCCAGCCTTATTTGCAATCCTCTATGCTCCCTCCAACCCAAGAGGGTCTCTCCACTCTTCGTCACATATATTTTCCCTTCCGTCTCCCTACCTTTGAACTCAAACCAGGCTGTACAACATCCAATCACATCAATTCTTCCACGGTTGTAACCACCTGACCTCTTATCAGAAGGCAATAGCTCACTGACACTCCGTCCTACCACATTTTCATACACTTCCTGAGACATAAGAGTTATTTTGGCACCTGAATCCGCCATCATTCTCACCATTCTCCCATTCACTCCAATAAGAGCCTAAGGGTGTTCGCAGTCATCCTCACCTCCACATTTCACCATGTTGACCGTGACTACTTCCACCTTATCATCTTCATCATCTTCTGAAGGCTGTTGCATATCCTCCCCAACATACAACATCTTCCTACCATCTCCTATGGAATAATTCTTACAGCAGTTTTCAAAATGTCCCCACCTCTTACATTTTCCACACACAATCTTTCTTCCGGGGCAAACAGGTGAGTTCGCAAAATGTTTGGAACTAGAGCACCGAAAACATAGCCTATCCTCCCTTCTCTCCTCTCTCATACCATAAGATCTTTCCACCACCAGGTTACCTTTGCCCCCATTATCTCTTGTTTTCTTTTTTGAAGCCTTACAGAATTCCTTCTTTTGTTACCCCACTCTCAACACCTCACTCATGGGAGTCTTGGTCTCCTTTTGGGTTAGTTTTGCTACACATTGTAGGGTATGCTCAACCCTTTTCGCCATGCTAATAACTTCCTCAATGTGAGGGTCATCTTCAGCCAAATTTCTTCGCGTATCTTGTCACTGGAGCAATGTAATATAAACTGATCCCGGATGTGCTCATCGAGCTTGTCCCCAAACTTACAATTCAATGACAATTGGTGTAAGGCCATGATATAGTCTTCAACACACTTCCCTTTTTGTTGCACCCTCATAAACAGAACTAAAAAAATCATCACAGGACTTTTTGCAGCCTGCATGGTCCACGAACAGTACGAAAGTCTGCGGACACCTAGGAAATTCCAGGAGTGGGATGGGGGGAATCAAAATCATTTGAGTTGTTTTTTGTTCAAAAATGTTGGCTCTTAAAATAACCTTTTTTGTATTTTTGGGGGGATTTATATTCTGAACTAGCAAAGGTTCTACTGAACGTATTTATTATTTCCAACTTTAACAAAAATGGATTCTAATGTCTTTCTGTTTTTGTTTTTTATTTACTACAACTACTAAAAAAACTTCACAACATTTTTCACAAGTTCACAGAAATTGTTTGGATATTGAAAAGAAAAATATGATTTCCGACATCAGTCAAACTCACTCCATCTCCCCGAAAATTATTTTGATCATCCAACTTGATATTTTCGTTGTGAAAAGATGCCATTCCTGAAGCAATTAAAAAAGCACATACACCTCCATTCACAAGCGGTCTACTTTCTTCCATCTGAGGGAAACAGTATGATTAGGCTTCTCAACATATTCTCCAGTGCAATAGTAGCAGAGATGCCACGAGATTCAATATAAATCTTCAATGAACGTATCCAGGGATCTACCACCATACACACACTCTACTTCTTCACAGCCATAGCCATAGCCATCTTCACTACACACAACACTTTGTACCCTGTACTGTTTACTCCTGTACACTTCGACTCCTCTTCCCGACCAACAAAACCTGATTGGCTAATCTCCCTTCAAAGACCCATATGGCATCTTTGGGTCCGAGGACTACCACAGTCCTGGGAGCATAGCTCAGCGGCAACGTGCTCACCTTGGAAACAAGACGACATGAAGCAACACAGGTTCGATCCCTGGGTCCGCGCTTAGAAACCTCCAGATATCAAGCGGTTATAAATATGCAACTAAGAGACATATTCCTGTAACAGCGCCTCGATGCCCCCGGGCCGGGCTTTGTGAGAGCTTTAAAAATGCAAAATATAAAATAAACAGTGTCCGTAGACTCGACGGCACCAGCAGTTTTTTCATTCACCCATAAAACTGCTCCCTATCAACTTTATTTCACTCCCCACCCTTTCCAGGCTGTCTTTTAGGCCATCAAATTTCCCCAATGTGTTTTCCAGACTTTTTCCCTACTGCGCTATCCGCGGACAGCGACCGTTGTCCGTAGATCCAACATGCCGACCATTTAAAAAAATATGATGTACCTCATGTTTTTCACCATCCAATCAGCATGCGCATACGACATCATGCTGCTGTTTGATTGGTCCAAAGGCATCCACGGACCCTCAAATCAGGAAGTAAGTCTCTGGACTGGATCCAGACAACACACATTTTTGTGACCTACTTTTTGTCAATTTTTAAACAGACTACTGTACAAATTCACACCAAATTTACAAAAGCATGCTTTCGGGCCAAACTATCACTGCTGATGCAAATTTGTTTTATGATTACAAATTTGTTTTATGATTATGATGTATACACTTTTATGGTTTATAACCAAAATAAAGTGATATTTGATTGATTGATTGATTGATTGATTGATTGACTGATTGATTGAATGAAGGTATATGTGCTGTGATTGTGGTACTAGTTACTTGTGCCTCCATTGAATTATATGCTGCCATCAGCATTTTCTCTCCTCATCTTTTGGTAGATGATTCAATTTTGCTGGCCATCACCAAAGTTTTGGCAGAACGCAAAGTGAGGTATGAATATGCATGGCGATTTGCAGTACTGTGTTTAAGCCAATGTATGCTTGTACATCTTTCATGGTCATGATATTGGTAATGTAGCTTAGAGGTTTGATTGCTCACCTCTGAAAAGAGAGGAGCCTTGAAGCTGAGTTTCAATTTCACCTTTCAAGTGTTTTTCAGTACTACCGTTAAATTAACTGTCGGAACTAGCTGTACTGTGCATTTTGTTTTATTTCTGGAAACATCCTGACGTCTTGGTGTTGTGCTACAGGTGGTGCTTCCCATTATCAAATAAATCGTATCCAATCTAATGGTATTTCTTTCCTTTGCAAACAGTAGCACATTTTATAATTACTACAATTAAAACCACAATGTATTGAAATGCATGCTACTGTTTGTGCTGTATGCTGTAATTTTATTCTTTGGATTTATTTAGGAATATTTTCCAGGTAATGCATTGTGCAGAGCTGGAACGAATTATAGCCTTCACAAAATATATAGCAGAGACGTGCCATGCTGATCTTGAGCTTACGGATTTACATTACGCGTGTACAGCTTCATGACCATACCATTTGTTGGGTTAAGGTTTGAATTGTCGACTCGACAAAGTGAGAAGAGCTGCAGTTGGAGTATTGTTTGTTTTTCCTCCTCCTTTTTTCCGCTTTGTACCCAATGCTTCCGTGATAATGATTGGGGCACCGCACCGATGTGCAACTATGTGGTAATGTTCTGTCTAGCCTTGGGTATCGTGGTTGGGAAGTTACAAGGTGCTTGCACCTTTACACATGTGTGATTGGTGCTTTCATTGGATGCAAGGCCCTGAATAGGGTAGGAAGTGTTGAGGACTGCGTTCGGACTCTACTGATTGAACCATTTCATCACTGGACCTCATGAGACCCTCATCCTTTTCCTACCCCTTTAAAGGATGACATTTTTCAGATGTCCATTTATTTATTCTTTGTGAATTCCAACTCGAGAACTTCTTAACCTGGCCTCAAGAACACCCCAATTCTCAGAATAGGTTCAGGGTATTTTATTGAAGCTTCCACAAAGGAGTTCAGTGAGAGTCATCCCTCTCTCCTGTCTCCCATGGGATTTCTCTACCTTGGCCCAGGTGTCCCCAAACTCCAAGATTGAAATTAGAGATCGGTAACCCCTACTGCCTAAGTCTTACCTTTCTAGTTGTGAGGCCTGAGGGCAAAAGCCCTCTCTATCTGACTCACCTTTGACATTCCTACGTGAATCTTATCCAGGGGCCACATAAAATCCCAATGGTCTTAGAAAATGGACTTAGTGCCTTTGCAAATACCCGGGCACCACATTACCTTTTATTTCACACCATTTTACTACTCACCCTAGAATGGTCGCTGTCTCCTTACCCTTCCTCCCACTCTCTTGTCTAGTATTCCTCCCACAGTCTCTCCCTTTACTCCCTTAGTCTCCCTCCACTGCCTAGCCAATATTACTCTCTTTCTATCTCTATGTGTTCCTTACCTCCACCCTCTGATCTTCCTCTCTACTACTCTCTCTCCTCATGCTCTGCACTACTCTCTCATCCCTGTACTCCAATTCCTGTCCTTTAACTCATTACTACACTCTTGTTGTCCACTCACTACTACACCCTTATCCTACTAGACTGCATTCCACCAACTCCTTCTCCACAGTCACCTTCCTTTAACTTTTTAGTCACCCTTCTCAACCACTCTCTATCAGACCTACTAAACTCTCCCTTAATCTCACTCACTCACCTTGCAGAGAGTCTCACACCCAAGTACCACTTTCTCTCAGCAACCAATATCTCACCTTGCACAAGCTTTTGATAGTTATCCTCCATGCTCCACCGCACTATCCTTCTTCTGCATGGTCTCTTGGTCCTCCTCCCTTGACCTCACCCAAACAACCCGCACTGCTCTGATTAATTTTGGAGTTTGTATCTGGTTTGGTTTCAGCTTATATTTTTTTTATTTCCTGTGGGATGTTCACAGCATTCCCCAGTCACTTCTCCTGCTGTCTCCTCTCTGTCTAGTGGGCTGTTGGTTGAGGTTTCCACTGCTAGACCATGGAGTCCTTTGGATGGAGAGAATCAGACTGGCAAGCATCGTGCCTAACAGGTATGGAGCAAGAGACAGTGGTAGTCAACACATTCATCCATGCACTGGAAGAAGGGAGTGATATCGGGGCTTTCACAACTCTCACACCCTTTCTTGGGGGCAGGACTGGCTCCAGGTATCCCCATGGAGGCCACTGCCTCAGATTGTATTTGTATTTATTTATTTATAACGCGCAAACCAACAGGCCCGGAGGCATCAGGGCGCAATTTGTAAAAGGTTACAGATATGCAGGTATAACAGAGAATCATTAAACATTTACACATGGGATCCGATATGCAGGTATAACAAAGAATCATTATATACATTTACAAGAGGATCTTATATACATATGTACAGTAGTTTCAGTGCCGATAGGTGATAGTAGTGGTCGGCAAGTCAGGGTAGGTCAGGAAGAAACGCAAAGCCGGCCTTAAAGCTGGTTGAAAAGCAAAGATCTAGTATTGGCTTTGAAGGTATTGAAAGAGTCTTCCGCTCTAATTGAAACAGGGAGGGAGTTCCATAACTTGGAAGCTAAGACGGGGAAGCTTGAGCCCCCTGCTTTTTGCAATTTAAATCTGGGGATCGCTAGACAGTGGGATTGGGCTGTTCTTAGAGGTCGGGAGGTAGAGTGGCGCGACAGTCGACTACCAAGGTAGATCGGGGCTTTGTTGGCTAGGCATTTGTGCGTAAGGGTGAGTGTTTTGAGTGTTTTGAGATTCAAAGGGGTCACTAGCCCATCTTCAGAAGGTCAGTCCCCTGGCCCTGTCAATGGTGGAAAAGAGTGGTGTACAGCATACTCTGGGAGGTGAGACTGTTGTAGTGTTCTGTGCACTTTACATGTGTATTGGATGTCCAATGCCTTTTTTGTGTTGTGTATGGTTCGGAACACTAGCATTCACTTTGCTTTGCTAACCTTTAAGACTACTGGATGATATTATTGGCTACCTGCTTAAAGAGCATGATTATATAACTGTGTTTCAACTAATTCTCCTATATTGTATTATTTAAATTACAAATGGAGTAATTTCCCTTGTTTGGCAACCCTGTTTCAGAATTGGCAGGCTGATACATGAGTAAGGCTTTACAGCTGTCCTAGACGACTGAGGGTGGGTTGAAAACCTGGCTTTGATATCTGATGTGCTTATGTGACGTGTTCATCCACAGTCCAGTTATCGTGTTCTTTCTGGGTAGTCATTGGGTCCTAGTACATTGAGGTGCAGTAAGGCTGTAATGGGGCCATAACCTGTGGGTAAACCTCACTTTTTGGGATGTTTTTGTATGCCCTGTTCATGTATAGTTATGGTGAGTTTTTGTGAAGCTCTGGACTGTCATTTATGGTCATTGATAGAAAGGTCTTGGGCCCCTCTACCGAGGACAAACACAGCCAAATAATCTTTTCTATGGGGAGGTTTGAACTCAGGAGTGTCTACAACCATGTTTTAGCTTACCTTTCACAGAGGAGAAATATCAATTTGCATTTCAGTCTGGTCTCACCAACCTGGGCAGTTCAGCACTGACATGCTTGGCAGTTCTCCTCTGAACAAGAGTATCAACAGCGGCCCCAAACACATGTTTAGGCCTTGTTGGGCCTCATCAGTGAAGTGAAGCTGTGCCTCTCTAAGCAGCACAGTGAGGAAGTGGTCCACACCTGGATTACCTAGGTTAATTTAGGATGAAACCCTAATTCTCTAAACATGTATACAAAGGTCTGGGAGCCCTCAGGATCATTGACATGTGCAAGAAGAAGCAGTTGTTGCTTTCAATGCAGTGGATTGAGACAGACAAGAACTTTGAAGAAATGCTGGTCACAGATGGACATCTGTTGCACTATAAAAGTGTAAAATGATGTTGCTTCAGAAGGCAGCCAAAACATTGAGGAGCTCATTGTCTAAAAGTGTGTAATTTGACAGCGAGGAGCTGTTACATTTGCACTGCAAAGTAAATGCATCCCTTCTGCCAAATTGTCTTCACTGTGGGGTGCAAATATAAAGGACAAAAAGCGGCGTTCATGAGTGTATACCGTCTTTGCCTTTCATATTTGCACTAAGCAATCAAAGTAAGTAACTGGCATGCTGGCATGCTGGCATGCCAAGCAGGGTATAGTTTTCATTGTGAGCACTGCTTACCATGTTTGCATGTTGAGTATGTGAGAACACTGCTTTCCAAGCGTGCATGGTAAGCAGTGTTCACAAATACAATTAAACCCTGCCTGACATGCAATCATCTCAGTGGGAGCGTTTAATTGTAAGTTCCGGTTCTGGAAGCACCTCAAAACCTTCCTCTTTGCCTCCGCTTTCTGTCCATCTCTCCCCTGCTAAAGTCACTGAACCTGCACTGAATCTGCAACTGGGCCACTCACCGATCTCGGTCCTTGGCCCAGCCACTCTTCCCTGCACTGCCTACCTGCACTACGGGACTGTCTCTGTATCCTACAGCCCCTCCTCCCGGCACTTACCTTGCACTTGCCACCAGCTGGCCCTATTATATCTTGTATTCTACTAACCATGTACTGCACTTTCCCCTCTCCCCTTCCCCTTGCACTTTTCCCTTTCCCCTCTACCCTTGCACTTGCGCGATCTGAATGACACCTGGCCTAGTAGGATCGTTGTCCGTCTCCCCTTGTCCCCCCCCCTTGCCTCGTCGCGCCTTGAAACACTTATCAGGGGGTGTGTACAATGGATCCAGATGGGGTCCACCTTCTTAATGCAGGCAGATTCCAAAGGAATAATCATTATTTGCACCGGCATGAAAATCAATGCTAGCGCAGATGATGGAGCATTTGTATGGCAGAGAGGAAGGCTGCAGCGGAAACCAAGCTGTGTTCCACTCCTCCTCTTTGCCTTACAAATGCTTGAAAATGAGCCCAAACCCCAAGATTGACTGGAAGGCGTTAAAGCCTTACTCAAGGCTTGTACTTCGTCTATTCCCATTATGGCTCTCATGAACATGACCATTTGAATGAATGTCCTTGTCTGGGGGACATCTCCAAGCATGCCCAGTGCTTGATAGATACATTTGAATGAATAATAAATACATCCTTTTTTGTTTGTAATGTACCTATCATGTCTTCAAATTTTTAACAGATGTAACCATAACAGCAGAATACCCGCCCTCATGTGTATACACCATCCCCCTGAACAAGAGTAGAATTATCACCTTAAAAAAGGAAAACAACTCTTCTGTATCACATAAAGGCTTAGCTTGTACAGATTGATATCATTATATTCTAATTCTGATGACACGTTATCTGGCGTCCATTACATCAGATCAAATTGGCATGTTCATCATGCATTTAAAAGGTCTGCTGCACTTATAGTCTCGTTGGGCAATTGCATCTATTATGAATTTATACACGATCTATAAAAGTGCACAAAGTGGCCTAAAATGACTTAATTTCACATTTCACAGCATAATTAAACGTTTCATCAATTACTAGAGACTACAATTTATGATACCAATGTAATATATAAGGTGATTTGTCTCTCCTGCAATGCAACACTGCTAGAGGACAAACAGGCAGGAGGAATTTTGTAATCAGATCACTGGAGCTGCCAGCGTACAGGAATATTTCTTTACAAGACCTTCCTATTAGGCAAACTGACGGGTCTCTCTGAAGTTGTAGGCGTGTAATTAGGTTAATTCAGAAAGGATATCTAATACATTGCCAGTTTAGGGCACGTTCTGTAGATGCACAGAAAAGCTCCTAACCTCCACCCCCACATCATCTCCAGCAGAAACACATTTCACTCTGTTCAAGGAGGTTCTGTACCACCTTTAAAGCATGTTATAATGTTCTTCTTTATGTTGAATGCAAATTGAGATCAGATATGTTCTAACGCAGAATCATCCGTTCACTGTGGTTTCATTGCAGAAATAACAGAGACGTACAATTACAGAGTGCAACAAATATTGCAAGAAAACAAATCGAATTGCCTTTTTACAGTACACATTGTAAACATACCTGCTTTTTTGGGTGGGGCAAGCCCCCCCTTACCTCTCCCACTCCTACACTCTTCTAATCTCCCTCCCCTTTATCCTAATTTTAACCTAAATCCGTTTATTTTTGTTCAACTAAAACCCACCCCTATCATTACATTTTCTTTTCTTTATTTTGATATTTTTTCTGCTGTTAAGTATTGTTTACCCGCTCTATTATTTCTTGCATTATTTTTTTCTTCTTTGTAAATTCATTCTTTATTATTTCCTGCAATATTATCGATGGATACCGATTCATCTCTCCCCAGCCATCCTCATCCTCAACTCTCCATCAGATCCCTATGCCAAGCACTGATATGTTTGCATTGAATTCCCATTATTTGAGAGACGAGATGATAGAGACCTGGTATCAGACAGTTTATCAAAGTCCGTAAAGAAACTATGGTCTCATTCTTTTAAACCTCTTTGTGGAGTAGCAAATTAATTGCACCTACCTCTATCTCTAAATGGCATGCAATGGTCAAAAGACCAGATGGAGCCATCTTTAAATACATAGGAAGAAAATGCACGGCTGTTCCTGTTAATCTCTGAAGTCTTTCAGTCAAAATGCAGGAGTGAACTGTTGGTTCCCATGAATAGAGGTGGTCAGGCATGGAAGTTGGTTAGTCCAATTTTTGCAGTCAGTCTGTTGACTTAAGGAGCACATTGACTTTGGGGCACTTGTCCCGCTTGTGAATAAGAATCCTGTCCAGGACAGCTGAAAGTACAACAATCCAAAACATTCTTCATCTGCAGTACCCATAGAGAACCACAGCATTCATCGCATTAGGACACTGCCCGAGTCTCCTGCTATAGATCCAATTGAAATGGTCCAAGAAAATTGCAAGAGATATTTGCAGCAGTTTTATACATTCATAAATTAAGATGAGCTAATCAGAGAGATGCGGTATGGGATGTATTCATAACGCATTTGCTATGGGACAATTGAACATATTATAAAGGTCCTAATAGTGGGGGGTAAATGGAATAAGGCAATGAGGTTCATACACTCCTGTATCTAAATATGTCATGTTCACTTTGAATGTGGGAAAAGTCATTGTGGATGATGCAGTGGGCCAGAACCAGCTTTGGCCATGGCATGTCTTGCCCGACCTAAGGCATTTGTCAGTTTAACACATTCATCATGCTTTAAAGTGCTTTGGGTTTAGGGACTCTATTGTTATTTGTAACCTTGGCTGATACATGCTGTTCCTCCCACAATAAAAGATATTTGAGGCTGAGGTGGAGAGCTTTGCAGATGTTTAGTTTTATAATACTTAAAAACAAATAAAACAAATGTGTGAATCTCAACAGGCATGGATCTAATACATGTTCAATTGATGTGTTTTTATGCTTCATTCGAACTTAATGAATTCAAACTTCTGCATGGGCAGACAGATAATCCCGTCACCTCCTGCCATGCCAGCGGTCATTGAATGGAATGAGCCAGAAATGAATATGTGACCCTGTATCCAAAAATGTTATTCTCACTTTGGATACACAAACAGCTGTCTGGGGAAGGGTGATGGTCTATGGGGCAGGTTATAATTGTGGCCATGCAGTGTTTTACTCAAGACAAATCAGACCCTTCCAAGGCCCCTACTGTTGAACAGGATGAAAAATATACTGGTTTATATTGTGATATTTAAACTATAGTATCTGAAGTCACAGGAAAGAGGAACATTGTACAGCAAAGTAATGTACCCTCCGTAATGAAGAGGACTTTGTACTTCCTCTTGCCCTTAGCCTTTGTGGAACAGTCTCTGTCCAGTTTCTGTCTGAATTCAGAGAGTGGTGTGTTAACAGAACATGTCTCAGTAAATCAGACTTGAACCGACAGGAACAATGGCACTTCGAACCTCTACCTTTGTTTAAGTGGTTCAAGATCAATTGTGAAATCAGTAGACATTCTATCATCCAAAGTCCTTATTTCTATTCTTGAAGTGCTGCCATGCTATCGGACGGGAAAAGTCTATCCTTGATGGATGGCCCAAATACTGTAGCTCTCACCAGTTAGTCTGGTGTGAACCAGCAGAGTAGGGAAGCTTAAGGTGAGAAGTGATGTTACAGATGCTTCTGCTGTCACCAGTCCAGCAGTGGGAGAGAGGGTTAACCAAGCAAGGGAGTCGCCCAGGAGGAGGCTTATTTGCAGAGGTCTTTTAGCATGGCGAGTCCTGGGTACCAGTGGAGCTGGGATAGAGACATGTTTTGCCCCAGCAGCAGATTACCCCTGTGGTGTGACCTGGCAATGGTTAGGGGGCAGAGATTGCCTCTGCCTTGTTATATCTGTCTTCATCTGACAACTGGAGGACTTTGGAAAAGACTGCTCTCCCAACACGGTTCAAACAAATTATTCTTCAAGCAGTGAAGTCCATAGATGACTCAAAGAACGAGTGGTAGTCTCCTTCTTTCATAGGGAAACATTTACAGGTGATTCCATTAAAGCAAGGGGCCCAATGTCACGCCTACCCTTCCCCGTCCCTCAGCATCCACACGCCTCCTTTCAGTTCCCAGTCCCGCTCCCGCTCACGCCGTGCCTAGCTCCTCGTTCCCTCCCAATATCTGTGTCCCTTCCCAACTGCAGCGGGATGTCACGGGAGGCAGAAGAAGGCAGTACCCATGGCGTCTGTGGTCCCGCTGTCGTAGTGGAACGCTGGCTTACAACATGTGCGGCCGATGCAGACCGCCGCGCTCAGTGGTTGGGACTTCCCAGTCATGTGATCGCAAGCAACGTCGCTCGTCTGGGCTTGCGACATTGCAGATGTGATCACGTGACCTATCACGTGACTTGTCACATGACCAATCACGTCACCAATTAAGGAAGTAGCCAGTATAAAGAGCTGCCAGCACTGCAGGACCACACTTCTCAGCTGTAGCTTTCAGCACTGAGTGGCGTTACGTTCTTTGGTGTGTATTCCTGGATTTTTTGTACTTTGCTTACGGATTTTGGATTGTTTTTGGATTACCCTCCTGGATTTGGTGCATTGGAAACTTTTGGTTACTTGGTTCATGAACTACTGCTTTGTCCCACGGATTGTTTTGGATTAACCCTTGAACTTTGGAACTCTATACTCCTCACTTGGGAAGTTAAACACCTCTTCCCTGAAGGTGCAAGTAACATCACAGGTCTCTACTGGTACTGGATAATATCAGTCATCTTACTGCTGTTGGGCTCCCCGTTCCCTGACGCCCATCATAGGGAGAGAGCACAAGGTGGGCTTTTTTTACTACATCTTTACAGGCTACTCTGGTAGGTGTCTTTAGTTCCTTATACTAGAGAGTTGTTTACCGTCATAGTTGTGCAATATCCTTACTTGACTGCCTGTTCCTTTGCAGCTGCCTGGTTACCTGAGCCACCTGAGTTCCTGCTTCTGCACCTGTGGCCTCAATAACTGGCCAGGGATTGTCTTTGTTTACTCTGTCTCGCTGGTGCCTGGGGACGGAGGTATACATAGTCATCGCGGTACCTTATCTGAAGATTTTGACAGACTAAGAAGCCTCTATACCGCTTTGGCTATGGATGCTGCCGCTGGGGATGTGGTTGCTGCTCTGGTACAGGCTATCACGGTGTTGAGAGCTGATATGTCGGCCGCAGCGGCTGCTATCCATCAGCGGCTAGATACGATACAGAGTGAGCGCCATGCCTACCTGCTGATCCCAAGTTTGGAGATGCCCCTCCCCAGGAAAACCCTCCCAATCATGCCCCGACACCGGCATCGTGTTTGTTCCCACTCCATTCTCTTTGGCATTTCCCAAAAAGTTCCAGGGTGACCCCCGCAAGTTCTGCACATTCCTAAATCAGTGCAAGCTCCATTTTTTGTGTTGCCCACAGGCCTTTCCTGACTCTACAGTGAAGGCTGCATTTACACTATCCCACTTGGAGCATATAGCAGCGGCTTGGGCGATCCCTTTACTTGAGAATGACGATCCCATTTTGTATGACTTTGATTTACTCATAACAGAAATTACCAGGGTGGTCGACACTAGGCACAAGGCCCAAGCACGGGACTTAGAGTTATTGGAATTAAGTCAGGGGAAGACAACGCTGGTTGAGTATATCACCCGGTTCAATCAGCTGTCAGTAGAAACATCCTGGCCAGAGAACAAAAAGGATGTGGTATTTTACAGAGGGCTTAACAATGCCATGAAAGACGCATTGGCGGTGGTGGCCTCTCTACCAGCTCAATATCCTGAACTAGTTGATCTGGCCTTGCAAGTAGATGCCCAAAGGGCGGAGACGAGACAGGAATTTGGAAAATCAGTGCCTTTCTCTTCCATCCCCTCTTCCAGTGAGTCCGCAGGGGAACCCATGCAAATAGGGGGGGTTCGCAAACCAATCACAGCCACGGAAAGGGAACGAAGCCGCTCCTCTAATGCCTGCTTTTATTGTGGGCTCAATGGACATTATGTGAGGGAATTCCCCAGGCGCCCGAGGCCCAAGCCAATGGTTTTTCAGAAAGCCCGTCCCTAGATCCTGTTATCGATTGGTACCATGGAGGTTTGTTCTTCGAATCTGTCCACTGCCAGAACCATTGTCTCACGCTCGCTGGCAAGGTCACATCTCCTTCACAAGTCCTGGGCGCTTTAATCCAGCTACAGATCAGTGATGAGCAGACTATGGACTGCGATCCACCAGGTCATGTCGTGGGGGTTACGGTTTCGACTATCCCGGCAGAATACAGTGACTTCTCTGACGTCTTTGACAAGAAGTGTGCCGAACATCTACCACCACACCAGTCTTACGACTGTCCCATTGACCTGATCCCTCGAACTTCTATACCATGTGGACGGATTTATTCCTTGTCACTCACAGAAGATGTAGCCCTAAAAGAATATATCCAGATAGCTTTGAGAATAGGTCAGATCCGGCCTTCCCAGTCTCCGGCTGCTAGCCTGATCTTTTTTGTACCCAAAAGAGAAGGCGACGTGCGTCGCTGTGTGGATTACCGTCATCTTAACCAGATAACAATCAAGAACAGGTACCCCATTTCTCTGATAACACCACTCGTTGACAATCTTACTCATGCCACTATCTTCACTAAACTGGATTTTAGAGGGGCATACAATCTGGTTCGTATAAAACAAGCTAACAAGTGGAAGACCGCTTTCTGTACTAGGCATGGTCTATACGAGTACACCATGATGCCCTTTGGCCTATGTAATGCCCCGCGACATTCCAAAGGTTTATGAACAATGTATTTCATGACATCATAGATACTTATGTCATTGTGTATCTAGATGACATCTGGATATTTTCTCCAACACTTCCGTCTCATATAGGCCATGTCCGAGAAGTACTTCACAGACTCCCAACCCACGCGCTGTTTGCAAAACCTGAAAAGTGTGTTTCCCACACCACAGAAATGGATTTCTTGGGTTATCACATCAACTCTAAAGGACTCTCTATGAACTCAGTCAAGGTTGACACTGTTTTGAATTGGCCTGTTCCCACCACGGTTAAGGCTTTGCAGTCCTTCTTCGGATTTGCAAACTTTTACAGAAGGTTTATCGCAAGGTTCTCTTCCATAGCAGCCCCCTTAACCCGTCTGACCAGTCCGCAGGTACCCTATGTTTGGGCCCCAGAACTAGATGAGGCATCTAATACATTAAAAAAGGCCTTTACATCGGCTCCTATAATGCAACATCCTAACCCTGAGCTGCCTTTCGTGGTAGAGGCTGATGCTTCTTTGTTCGCTTTAGGTGCAGTTCTTTCCCAGACTTGTCCAGCCAGGGGGCTCCTCCACCCCGCCGTTTTCCATTCCCGCAAGTTTACAGCAACAGAACAGCACTATACTGTCACTGAGAAGGAACTTCTGGCTGTTAAGGACACATTTCAGACTTGGAGACACCATCTGTTAGGGCCCTGACACCAGATAACTGTCTACTCCGATCATCGTAATTTACAGGATCTGGCCAACCTGAAGTGCCTTTACAGCCGTCAAGTACGTTGGCACCTGTTCTTTTCCACCTACGATTTCATCATACGTCATTGTCTGGGTATAGGTCACGGCAAAGCAGATGCCCTGTCACGGCTGCCAGGGGGGGGGGGAGTCCCTTCCTGTATTCCCAGAGACTCTATTGGACAGAAAGCATGTTATCTGCTTTTGTACCCCACCAGTAGATCTGCTTGACTCTATACATCAGTGGTTCTCTGTACATCCCAACGATGCTGAAGAGTGGGCTCCAGTATTCCATGATGGTTTACCATTCGTACAGAGCCGGTTATAGCTTCCCACTCAGGACACTCGTATTCGAGCATTGGAATGGTCTCATGACACACCAATAAATGGCCATCCAGGGCAGGGTCGGACCCTTAAGTTATTAGAAAGATGGTGTTGGTGGCCTACCATACATTATGTGTCTAACTGCTCAATATGTGCCCAATGTAAATACAGGAAAGGTCGGCCTTTAGGTCTGCTTCAACCCCTACCCATTCTACCATGCCCCTGGCACACAGTTACCATGAACATTATTATTGACTTACCAAAGATTCAGTGCCACAACACTGTATGGGTTGTTATAGATACATTGAACGTTAGAGGTAGTTAGCTCATATCAACAACTTACAGTCTACATTAATTAAATTAGTGCTGTAAAGAATACATATTAGGTTGTTTATTAATAATCAATTTAATAGAAAAACACACATTTTTAGTTTAAAAAAGTGATGGGCCATTCCCATTCACTTCGCATAAAACAATAGTACACTGTCTAAAAACAGACAATCTAGTTGTGACACTTAGACTTAGAAACAATCTAATAACATATGTCTGGTTGATGGGTATTCTATTTGGTGACCAATGCAGGGAGCGATCGCTGTCTTGCACAGTTCATGGAACCTATATTTAGATAGCTATTTCATCAGTCTAGTAGTTGTTTGTCTAGATGGAGAAAAACTCGACATTTTTTAGTTCTCTAAACAATTTGCGGAACTTTCTTCAGGAGTGGTGTCACTGTATCTAGTAGAATTACAGTAAGAATACACAACAACAAAAACAAAGGAGCATGCTATCAATGCATGTCTCAGAAGATGATGACTCTTGTTGACAGTGTTAAATATCAAACTTGAATGTTCTTTCTGCAGCTATTGATATAGAACAGGGAGATACGAAAAGAAATGTAAGCTATAAGTGCTTTTTAATTCTTTTAGATAAATGTATTTATCTGACATGGCTAGGTTAAATTATTACCTAGTCTTGTCGGGGAGAGTGGTTCTTTAGGAGGAATGTTCCTGTATAAAGCAGGGTATTATCCTCAAGGTCCGTAGTTAGCTTCAAAGTGAGTCTACAGGGACCTGCAAATTTAATTTGCATTTGATCAATTGACATACTGTCATGGTAGCCAGGTTAACTCTTACGAATCGCATGAGGTGAAGCTAGTAGTAACTTACCTCTATACTGAGAGGCTCTCTATCGTTGTAGAGTTTGTTAGCAGGTGGTGGTATTCTTAGTACTTCAGGTGTGGTCAATACTTCTTAGGGGTCTAAATTCTCAAAGGAGAGGAAGACGCTGTGTAGTGCCTAAAGGAAATGTAACCTTTTGTTACTAATTCAGGATAAATTTCGTTTTGGTTTATATTTAAACATAGTAACTATCGTCAGGCTCCGGCTCACCTTTTTGTTAACAGTTAGTAGCCTAGGAGATGTGAAGTCTTTCTTGGCTTTTCATAACTCGGTCTTCTTCGTTTTGGATGACACGGATGAAGCCAGTGTTTAGAATCTGGAGGGGCATTCAGGAAACAAAGTAGGGATAGTTATTCCTCTTTGTCTATGGTGAACGATCGTATAGTAACGAGATTGATCGTGCATTCATTGTCCAGAGTTCTGGACTGTGGGGAAAAGTTACCTGATTCCATGTATCTCCATTCGCTCGTTTTGACTCGCTCCGGTCGCGAGAGCCGCTGAACGCCATCTGGTTGTAGGTTGTGGTGTCCATCTTGGATGGGGAGTGTTATAAAGGATGCATAGTCCTTTTTTAGTTGTTATTACACTGGGTATTATATTGACTATGGCCGGTTCCACTGGCTGCTATATGCAATGAAAGTGTATACTCACATTAATATGGCTCTAGTTAGGTCTCTATTATTGATCAATTTAAACATGGAGCCGATTTTAGAGATCTAGCAGATTGTATTGAGAGATAGGAGTACATATGGTGTGAAGGCGTAAAGGAGAATACACATTAATTGGACAGTTGTAAACTAAATCTTGGATGACTTTAGTCCTATCTATGTGGATTCTTATTGTTGAGTTCAGTCCATGGTATCTGTGACATCTAGATCGTTATAGTTTACTATACCTAAATGATAATACAGTTAGATTTTGTGCCACTCTATGGCTTCATTCAGCCCTATTTGGTCACATTTAGTCTGGAAAATAAGTCTGTGTTCTTTTTCTAGTAGTATTTTTTTTCTTTTTGGTGATATCCTTTCCTTTGACTGTTAATAGGACGGTCCATTTTAGATCTTCACTCGAGTGGTTGTGTTCTAAGAAGTGTTTCACCATTGGTGCCATTAGAGTTTTATTCCTTATGCAACTCCTGTGTTCTATGATTCAAGTTTTTATTTTTCTAATAGTTTTGCCTATGTAGTTGAGACCACACGGACATGTTATCATGTATATTACATACTCTGAGTTGCAATTAGTCAGTTGCGTCTGTTTTCACGGTGTAGTTAGACCTATCTCGATTTCTTTATTTATTTTTTTGGTGAATTTACATACTAAGCATTTTCCACACGGATAGTGACCTATCACTGGGCTCATCCCCTATGTTTTAGTTAGATTTTCTGGTTCTACTTGTTTGCCTCTGAATTTGCTACTGCTTACTCTATTTCCAATGGTAGTCAATTTTCTGTAGGCAAAAAGCGGACAGGGAAGTTTGTTGATGGATTGATCAAAAATATTTCATTGTTTTCGTACTATGTTAGTGATGGATAAACTAAGGTTTGTGAATGTATTTACACTCACTATTATGTCTTCTTGGTTTTGTTTAACCTTCTCTTCCAGTAAGGATTCTCGAAAAAATTTGACATATAAATTTGCCACGCTAGGGGCCATAGTGGCTCCCATAGCCATACCTTCTATTTGCTGGTAAAACTGGCCTGGAAATTCGAAAAAAAAAATGTAATGCAACTTCTATGCACCAGAGGATGAATGATGTAGGGACAGGGTCCTCATCTAGCCGTGTCAGTAATATTTCCTCAAGCGTTTCGATGGTTTCTTGTTGAGGAATGTTTGAATACAAAGAGACAATATCTAAAGAGATTAAGTACTGGGTGTTAATATCGTATGGATGGTTTGCATAAAGTTTGATAACCTCTTTTGTATCTTTAAGGTATCTAAATAGAGAAACAAGGTGGTGGAATCTTTCTCCAACTGTGCTGAGCTCCCTCTATATACAGTATCCTTGCCCCCTTCCTTTGTGTATAGCATAAAAAATAATTTTAGTATTCAGCACCCTGGTGTAAGGCTAGTCCTTTTGGGATGGAAGTGCCCTTTGATTCATGTTTCCCAGAAAAAGCTCCTAGTGGGAGGCTCTCCTGCTGGAGAGAGGTGTAAGTAGACCTCACAAAGAATCAAAGGAGAGGCATACCTATTCAGTCTCCTTGGTAATGGGTAATGGTAATGTTTATTTATAAAGTGCCTATACACAGGGAGTGTTTCAAAGCACTCAAGGGGGGTTGGAACACAGGGTAAAACAACAGTCGCTCAGAGCCCTAGAAATTCTGGGTCGATTACCATCTGCACAGGTAGAGTAAGTGAATATGATACATTTAACAGTTGTGATACAGCAAATAGGCCTGACGGTGATTCTGTGGTTTGTTCAAGTGCACATTAAGGGGTGAAGATAAGGGAGAACAGACAGACAATCTTCAGTCAGAGATGCATTCAGATTGTGCAAGTGCAACACGGGGCAGGGAAGGGAGGGTGTCCAAGTGCACCCAGTCGCTAGAGACTGGGGTAAGTGTGGAGAGAGAAGCTCTCTTGGATTTAGTTAAAGTGCAGTGGGGAGGGTGGGGTGCAGGGCCCTGAGGCAAGAGCAGAGAGCTGGCGGGGGTGCCAGGGACCTGTGAGTCTCTGAGGTACACCAGGCGGCCAGTCAGCAAGCTGTATGGAAGAGAGGGGTGAGATGGAAATAGCAGAGATCTAGGTTAGCAGGGTAGGGGAAGAGAGAAAGAGGAGCAGAAGAAGGTCTTGAGGAGTTTCTCGAACTTAACAACATCAGGCTCAAGACGTAGGGTGGCAGGGAGGTTATTCCAGAGGAAAGCACCTGCTGAGGATAAGGATCTCCCTCCAAATCTCTGCTCGGAGAACCAGCTCACTCGCAGAAGGTTGGAGGTAGATAAGCGCAGGGCTCGAGAGGTACAGTATTTAGGTAGGCAACATTGCAGGTAAGTAGGTCCCTGGCCCCAGAAAGCCTTGTGGATACTGCAGTGGGTCTTGAATTTGATTCTTGCAGCCACAGGGATCCAGTGAAGGGATTTCGATGCGGGAGAGATGTGGTCCACGGGATTCAGACCAAGGATAACTCTTGTGGTTCTGTTCTGGATGAGTTGCAGAGGGTGCAGGGCAGAAGCAGGGAGGTTGAGGAAGAGGCTGTTGCAGCAGTCCAGCCTAGCGAAAACCATGGCTCTGGAGACAGTGAGACGCTGGGGGAAAGTGAGAAAAGCAACAGTGCCTCTGAGGAGGTGTTGTTGGTAGTTAGACTTTTTTGAGATGTCAGAAATGTGAGAGGAGAAGGAGAGAGTGGAGTCAAAGATGACCCCAAGGTTTTTGGCTTTGCAGGTGGGGGTGGGGGTGGGTGCGGGGCCAAGGGATGCCACCCAAAGTGAAAGTGGGAAAGCGGGAGCAGGGGTACCAATGTGAATGATCTCAGTTTTACTGGTGTTGAGGCAGAGATTGTTTGCAGCACACCATGACTGAATAGCGGACAGTCAGGTATGAGTGAGGAGTAGGAAGCGGCTAAGGGTAGCCAGAAAGATAGTTGCATGTCTTCCACATAACACTGGAAATTAGAGGTGAAAGTGGGAATAACACGTGTCAAGGTAGCCATATAGACGTTGAAGAACCAGGGGGATAGGTTTGATCCCTGGGGAACGCCACAGGTTGGGAGAGTGATGGTCGAGAGAAAGGATCCAAGTTCCACCTGGGATGGGCGGTGAGAGAAAAAGGAGGTTAACCATGCCAGAGCCTGACCTTGCACTGGAGACTAGTAGGGTCAGGCTGCAAGACCAAAATAAACACAATCCTCCCCTGGCTGGCCTGGGCTCACTGTGCTAATACATGTATGATATCTATTCTGATGTGACTTCTTATAGTTATGTGAATTTCTATCCACCATACCCTTGGTGTAGATTTGTATGTTAAATGATTAAACTGCCACCAGAATAGTAATTCCCTTGACTATGTGGTTTTGGAACAAATGTCAAGAATTGTAATGCAGCCTCTGTGCTGAAGTGACTTGGCTGTCACAGCAGTGGTAAAAACCAACTGTGGCATTTGAATATACTCTGCGCCACTGGAGAGCATTCACTGCATAACTGGGGTGATTCAGCAAGGCACATGGCTCTATGCTTTTGAGGTGGGGCTTAGTAAAGGGGGGATCTGATTAGCAGATCACCCTTTCTGAAAGTGAATTACCTGTATCATTGTATTAATTAATAAAAATCTAGCAAAGTCCATAGCTTCTACACCATAGCCACATGGCAATTCCCCACATGTCCCCAGCCAAAGAAGGTTGAGAACCACTCTTCTAAGAATCAGGCTCATCCTCATGGCGAGAAATATTCAGTTGCCTTCTGCACAAGCATGTTAGGATCCAGACCTAGGCAGCATTTCCATTTTAAATCTCTGTAGAGATATGGCTCTGGATTCTTCTCAGACATTGCCCAGCATTTCTCTGATCCCATCAGCCACTTGTGAAGTTAAGCAATGGGCTGATCAGCAACATCTGAACCCAGCTGCCTTGAGTCTACTACAATTCCAATCGTACACGTGCCCGTCAGGCTTTAATTTCCCTGCCCATAGTCTGGGATTTCTAGAATTGAGGCCTGGCTTAAAACATCTTTCTGTAACTCGGAGGGTGTTTGACAGGCAGATGCCTGCTAATTCGCCTATGGATTCTGCACAGCCACACATATGACATGGGATTCGCGGTCACCTGTCATGTGAGAAAATGTGAGAAAAAAATAAACGTTCACTAACGTAGTGCAACGGGGTTCCAAAGTGCAAACGAATACCTGTATAAAAAAACTTTGGGGTAATTCATGGATTATTTCGGCCGGAAAAAAATTGGATTTGTGCGCCATTCTGCCCGCAAATCCCCATTTGTTAAACAGGGATTTACGGGCAGAATGGCACACAAATCCTGTTTTTTTCGGCTGCAAAAAACCCTTTAATTTCCCAACCTTGATTGTTTTTTTCAAGCCTTTGTGATTCTAACTTGGAGCCATCGTGCATTCAATTATGGGTCTTCTCGTGTGCCACAAACATTTTCTTGATACAGCGCTTGGAGCCTGAAACAAACTGACTAATACATTGTGGTGTCCTGGATTATGTGTGCCGCTGCGACTGTTCATTTGAGAATGTTCAATACCGATATAGCCAATGTGGATGTACATAAAATCTGATCATTGAAATAAACAGCAAAGTGGGAAATTCACTCTGTGTAATCCAAACATATTGTAAAACGGGATTGATTTTCATTCAGTAAAATATGTGATTCCTTTAGTAGTATTGCCTCTTCGATTGTCCCCAACTGCTTCTAACTTGCTGAGATGGGGTAATAATAATAATAATAATAATAATAATAATAATAATAATAATAATAATAATAATAATAATAATGAAATCAATATCAAATTGTGTATATTTAGTGCTTCTTGTAAAACACCTCCTGCTTCTAAGTGCTGTAATAATGTGTGTTATTATCATTGACATTAATAGTATTTATTTATTATATTTATTTATTGCATTTGTTATATGCCCGAACCCTTAGGTGCCACGACGTAGTTACAGACATCTTAGCATAATGAATGTAGTAGCAATCAGCTAACAATACATTAGGTGGCATTCATTGCAATTAAAAAAATGTATTACAATCAAAAAACAGTGCATTCGGACGCATTTACTACAGCTAGTGGAACTTTATAGTTGTCATTCGAGTAATTTAGTAGAGGCAGCATAGTGGTGGAGTATGTCAGTCGGCTTGGTCTATTATTCGTTAAATAACCAGGTTTTTAGAGCCTTTTTGAAGCATTGGTGAGAGGACTAATTTCTGGTGAGTAACAGGAGTGTGTTCCAGGTTTTCGGAGCCATTACTGGAAAACTGCTACCCCCGATTCTGGAGCATTTGTTGCGCGGGACAGAAAGGTAGGCATGTTTATAGGATATGAGAGTTCTTGCTTATATGTTTAGGGAGACGGTATTGTTGAGGTAAGTAGGTGCCTTTTTTACGATACATTTCTGGGTGATGCATAGTGGTTTAAATACAATTCTATTGGTAGCCAATGAGCGTCCCTCCTAATGGTAGAAATATGATCTGATTTTTGTAGTCCCAGGGCTGCTCACAGGGCTTTTATTTAGCAACAATTTAAGTTTTGACAAGTTGGCCGCAGCGGCTGCTATCCATCAGCGGCTAGATACGATACAGAGTGAGCGCCATGCCTACCTGCTGATCCCAAGTTTGGAGATGCCCCTCCCCAGGAAAACCCTCCCAATCATGCCCCGACACCGGCATCGTGTTTGTTCCCACTCCATTCTCTTTGGCATTTCCCAAAAAGTTCCAGGGTGACCCCCGCAAGTTCTGCACATTCCTAAATCAGTGCAAGCTCCATTTTTTGTGTTGCCCACAGGCCTTTCCTGACTCTACAGTGAAGGCTGCATTTACACTATCCCACTTGGAGCATATAGCAGCGGCTTGGGCGATCCCTTTACTTGAGAATGACGATCCCATTTTGTATGACTTTGATTTACTCATAACAGAAATTACCAGGGTGGTCGACACTAGGCACAAGGCCCAAGCACGGGACTTAGAGTTATTGGAATTAAGTCAGGGGAAGACAACGCTGGTTGAGTATATCACCCGGTTCAATCAGCTGTCAGTAGAAACATCCTGGCCAGAGAACAAAAAGGATGTGGTATTTTACAGAGGGCTTAACAATGCCATGAAAGACGCATTGGCGGTGGTGGCCTCTCTACCAGCTCAATATCCTGAACTAGTTGATCTGGCCTTGCAAGTAGATGCCCAAAGGGCGGAGACGAGACAGGAATTTGGAAAATCAGTGCCTTTCTCTTCCATCCCCTCTTCCAGTGAGTCCGCAGGGGAACCCATGCAAATAGGGGGGGTTCGCAAACCAATCACAGCCACGGAAAGGGAACGAAGCCGCTCCTCTAATGCCTGCTTTTATTGTGGGCTCAATGGACATTATGTGAGGGAATTCCCCAGGCGCCCGAGGCCCAAGCCAATGGTTTTTCAGAAAGCCCGTCCCTAGATCCTGTTATCGATTGGTACCATGGAGGTTTGTTCTTCGAATCTGTCCACTGCCAGAACCATTGTCTCACGCTCGCTGTCAAGGTCACATCTCCTTCACAAGTCCTGGGCGCTTTAATCCAGCTACAGATCAGTGATGAGCAGACTATGGACTGCGATCCACCAGGTCATGTCGTGGGGGTTACGGTTTCGACTATCCCGGCAGAATACAGTGACTTCTCTGACGTCTTTGACAAGAAGTGTGCCGAACATCTACCACCACACCAGTCTTACGACTGTCCCATTGACCTGATCCCTCGAACTTCTATACCATGTGGACGGATTTATTCCTTGTCACTCACAGAAGATGTAGCCCTAAAAGAATATATCCAGATAGCTTTGAGAATAGGTCAGATCCGGCCTTCCCAGTCTCCGGCTGCTAGCCTGATCTTTTTTGTACCCAAAAGAGAAGGCGACGTGCGTCGCTGTGTGGATTACCGTCATCTTAACCAGATAACAATCAAGAACAGGTACCCCATTTCTCTGATAACACCACTCGTTGACAATCTTACTCATGCCACTATCTTCACTAAACTGGATTTTAGAGGGGCATACAATCTGGTTTGTATAAAACAAGCTAACAAGTGGAAGACCGCTTTCTGTACTAGGCATGGTCTATACGAGTACACCATGATGCCCTTTGGCCTATGTAATGCCCCGCGACATTCCAAAGGTTTATGAACAATGTATTTCATGACATCATAGATACTTATGTCATTGTGTATCTAGATGACATCTGGATGACATCTGGATATTTTCTCCAACACTTCCGTCTCATATAGGCCATGTCCGAGAAGTACTTCACAGACTCCCAACCCACGCGCTGTTTGCAAAACCTGAAAAGTGTGTTTCCCACACCACAGAAATGGATTTCTTGGGTTATCACATCAACTCTAAAGGACTCTCTATGAACTCAGTCAAGGTTGACACTGTTTTGAATTGGCCTGTTCCCACCACGGTTAAGGCTTTGCAGTCCTTCTTCGGATTTGCAAACTTTTACAGAAGGTTTATCGCAAGGTTCTCTTCCATAGCAGCCCCCTTAACCCGTCTGACCAGTCCGCAGGTACCCTATGTTTGGGCCCCAGAACTAGATGAGGCATCTAATACATTAAAAAAGGCCTTTACATCGGCTCCTATAATGCAACATCCTAACCCTGAGCTGCCTTTCGTGGTAGAGGCTGATGCTTCTTTGTTCGCTTTAGGTGCAGTTCTTTCCCAGACTTGTCCAGCCAGGGGGCTCCTCCACCCCGCCGTTTTCCATTCCCGCAAGTTTACAGCAACAGAACAGCACTATACTGTCACCGAGAAGGAACTTCTGGCTGTTAAGGACACATTTCAGACTTGGAGACACCATCTGTTAGGGCCCTGACACCAGATAACTGTCTACTCCGATCATCGTAATTTACAGGATCTGGCCAACCTGAAGTGCCTTCACAGCCGTCAAGTACGTTGGCACCTGTTCTTTTCCACCTACGATTTCATCATACGTCATTGTCTGGGTATAGGTCACGGCAAAGCAGATGCCCTGTCACGGCTGCCAGGGGGGGGGGAGTCCCTTCCTGTATTCCCAGAGACTCTATTGGACAGAAAGCATGTTATCTGCTTTTGTACCCCACCAGTAGATCTGCTTGACTCTATACATCAGTGGTTCTCTGTACATCCCAACGATGCTGAAGAGTGGGCTCCAGTATTCCATGATGGTTTACCATTCGTACAGAGCCGGTTATAGCTTCCCACTCAGGACACTCGTATTCGAGCATTGGAATGGTCTCATGACACACCAATAAATGGCCATCCAGGGCAGGGTCGGACCCTTAAGTTATTAGAAAGATGGTGTTGGTGGCCTACCATACATTATGTGTCTAACTGCTCAATATGTGCCCAATGTAAATACAGGAAAGGTCGGCCTTTAGGTCTGCTTCAACCCCTACCCATTCTACCATGCCCCTGGCACACAGTTACCATGAACATTATTATTGACTTACCAAAGATTCAGTGCCACAACACTGTATGGGTTGTTATAGATACATTGAACGTTAGAGGTAGTTAGCTCATATCAACAACTTACAGTCTACATTAATTAAATTAGTGCTGTAAAGAATACATATTAGGTTGTTTATTAATAATCAATTTAATAGAAAAACACACATTTTTAGTTTAAAAAAGTGATGGGCCATTCCCATTCACTTCGCATAAAACAATAGTACACTGTCTAAAAACAGACAATCTAGTTGTGACACTTAGACTTAGAAACAATCTAATAACATATGTCTGGTTGATGGGTATTCTATTTGGTGACCAATGCAGGGAGCGATCGCTGTCTTGCACAGTTCATGGAACCTATATTTAGATAGCTATTTCATCAGTCTAGTAGTTGTTTGTCTAGATGGAGAAAAACTCGACATTTTTCAGTTCTCTAAACAATTTGCGGAACTTTCTTCAGGAGTGGTGTCACTGTATCTAGTAGAATTACAGTAAGAATACACAACAACAAAAACAAAGGAGCATGCTATCAATGCATGTCTCAGAAGATGATGACTCTTGTTGACAGTGTTAAATATCAAACTTGAATGTTCTTTCTGCAGCTATTGATATAGAACAGGGAGATACGAAAAGAAATGTAAGCTATAAGTGCTTTTTAATTCTTTTAGATAAATGTATTTATCTGACATGGCTAGGTTAAATTATTACCTAGTCTTGTCGGGGAGAGTGGTTCTTTAGGAGGAATGTTCCTGTATAAAGCAGGGTATTATCCTCAAGGTCCGTAGTTAGCTTCAAAGAGAGTCTACAGGGACCTGCAAATTTAATTTGCATTTGATCAATTGACATACTGTCATGGTAGCCAGGTTAACTCTTACGAATCGCATGAGGTGAAGCTAGTAGTAACTTACCTCTATACTGAGAGGCTCTCTATCGTTGTAGAGTTTGTTAGCAGGTGGTGGTATTCTTAGTACTTCAGGTGTGGTCAATACTTCTTAGGGGTCTAAATTCTCAAAGGAGAGGAAGACGCTGTGTAGTGCCTAAAGGAAATGTAACCTTTTGTTACTAATTCAGGATAAATTTCGTTTTGGTTTATATTTAAACATAGTAACTATCGTCAGGCTCCGGCTCACCTTTTTGTTAACAGTTAGTAGCCTAGGAGATGTGAAGTCTTTCTTGGCTTTTCATAACTCGGTCTTCTTCGTTTTGGATGACACGGATGAAGCCAGTGTTTAGAATCTGGAGGGGCATTCAGGAAACAAAGTAGGGATAGTTATTCCTCTTTGTCTATGGTGAACGATCGTATAGTAACGAGATTGATCGTGCATTCATTGTCCAGAGTTCTGGACTGTGGGGAAAAGTTACCTGATTCCATGTATCTCCATTCGCTCGTTTTGACTCGCTCCGGTCGCGAGAGCCGCTGAACGCCATCTGGTTGTAGGTTGTGGTGTCCATCTTGGATGGGGAGTGTTATAAAGGATGCATAGTCCTTTTTTAGTTGTTATTACACTGGGTATTATATTGACTATGGCCGGTTCCACTGGCTGCTATATGCAATGAAAGTGTATACTCACATTAATATGGCTCTAGTTAGGTCTCTATTATTGATCAATTTAAACATGGAGCCGATTTTAGAGATCTAGCAGATTGTATTGAGAGATAGGAGTACATATGGTGTGAAGGCGTAAAGGAGAATACACATTAATTGGACAGTTGTAAACTAAATCTTGGATGACTTTAGTCCTATCTATGTGGATTCTTATTGTTGAGTTCAGTCCATGGTATCTGTGACATCTAGATCGTTATAGTTTACTATACCTAAATGATAATACAGTTAGATTTTGTGCCACTCTATGGCTTCATTCAGCCCTATTTGGTCACATTTAGTCTGGAAAATAAGTCTGTGTTCTTTTTCTAGTAGTATTTTTTTTCTTTTTGGTGATATCCTTTCCTTTGACTGTTAATAGGACGGTCCATTTTAGATCTTCATTCGAGTGGTTGTGTTCTAAGAAGTGTTTCACCATTGGTGCCATTAGAGTTTTATTCCTTATGCAACTCCTGTGTTCAATGATTCAAGTTTTTATTTTTCTAATAGTTTTGCCTATGTAGTTGAGACCACACGGACATGTTATCATGTATATTACATACTCTGAGTTGCAATTAGTCAGTTGCGTCTGTTTTCACGGTGTAGTTAGACCTATCTCGATTTCTTTATTTATTTTTTTGGTGAATTTACATACTAAGCATTTTCCACACGGATAGTGACCTATCACTGGGCTCATCCCCTATGTTTTAGTTAGATTTTCTGGTTCTACTTGTTTGCCTCTGAATTTGCTACTGCTTACTCTATTTCCAATGGTAGTCAATTTTCTGTAGGCAAAAAGCAGACAGGGAAGTTTGTTGATGGATTGATCAAAAATATTTCATTGTTTTCGTACTATGTTAGTGATGGATAAACTAAGGTTTGTGAATGTATTTACACTCACTATTATGTCTTCTTGGTTTTGTTTAACCTTCTCTTCCAGTAAGGATTCTCGAAAAAATTTGACATATAAATTTGCCACGCTAGGGGCCATAGTGGCTCCCATAGCCATACCTTCTATTTGCTGGTAAAACTGGCCTGGAAATTCGAAAAATAAAATGTAATGCAACTTCTATGCACCAGAGGATGAATGATGTAGGGACAGGGTCCTCATCTAGCCGTGTCAGTAATATTTCCTCAAGCGTTTCGATGGTTTCTTGTTGAGGAATGTTTGAATACAAAGAGACAATATCTAAAGAGATTAAGTACTGGGTGTTAATATCGTATGGATGGTTTGCATAAAGTTTGATAACCTCTTTTGTATCTTTAAGGTATCTAAATAGAGAAACAAGGTGGTGGAATCTTTCTCCAACTGTGCTGAGCTCCCTCTATATACAGTATCCTTGCCCCCTTCCTTTGTGTATAGCATAAAAAATAATTTTAGTATTCAGCACCCTGGTGTAAGGCTAGTCCTTTTGGGATGGAAGTGCCCTTTGATTCATGTTTCCCAGAAAAAGCTCCTAGTGGGAGGCTCTCCTGCTGGAGAGAGGTGTAAGTAGACCTCACAAAGAATCAAAGGAGAGGCATACCTATTCAGTCTCCTTGGTAATGGGTAATGGTAATGTTTATTTATAAAGTGCCTATACACAGGGAGTGTTTCAAAGCACTCAAGGGGGGTTGGAACACAGGGTAAAACAACAGTCGCTCAGAGCCCTAGAAATTCTGGGTCGATTACCATCTGCACAGGTAGAGTAAGTGAATATGATACATTTAACAGTTGTGATACAGCAAATAGGCCTGACGGTGATTCTGTGGTTTGTTCAAGTGCACATTAAGGGGTGAACATAAGGGAGAACAGACAGACAATCTTCAGTCAGAGATGCATTCAGATTGTGCAAGTGCAACACGGGGCAGGGAAGGGAGGGTGTCCAAGTGCACCCAGTCGCTAGAGACTGGGGTAAGTGTGGAGAGAGAAGCTCTCTTGGATTTAGTTAAAGTGCAGTGGGGAGGGTGGGGTGCAGGGCCCTGAGGCAAGAGCAGAGAGCTGGCGGGGGTGCCAGGGACCTGTGAGTCTCTGAGGTACACCAGGCGGCCAGTCAGCAAGCTGTATGGAAGAGAGGGGTGAGATGGAAATAGCAGAGATCTAGGTTAGCAGGGTAGGGGAAGAGAGAAAGAGGAGCAGAAGAAGGTCTTGAGGAGTTTCTCGAACTTAACAACATCAGGCTCAAGACGTAGGGTGGCAGGGAGGTTATTCCAGAGGAAAGCACCTGCTGAGGATAAGGATCTCCCTCCAAATCTCTGCTCGGAGAACCAGCTCACTCGCAGAAGGTTGGAGGTAGATAAGCGCAGGGCTCGAGAGGTACAGTATTTAGGTAGGCAACATTGCAGGTAAGTAGGTCCCTGGCCCCAGAAAGCCTTGTGGATACTGCAGTGGGTCTTGAATTTGATTCTTGCAGCCACAGGGATCCAGTGAAGGGATTTCGATGCGGGAGAGATGTGGTCCACGGGATTCAGACCAAGGATAACTCTCGTGGTTCTGTTCTGGATGAGTTGCAGAGGGTGCAGGGCAGAAGCAGGGAGGTTGAGGAAGAGGCTGTTGCAGCAGTCCAGCCTAGCGAAAACCATGGCTCTGGAGACAGTGAGACGCTGGGGGAAAGTGAGAAAAGCAACAGTGCCTCTGAGGAGGTGTTGTTGGTAGTTAGACTTTTTTGAGATGTCAGAAATGTGAGAGGAGAAGGAGAGAGTGGAGTCAAAGATGACCCCAAGGTTTTTGGCTTTGCAGGTGGGGGTGGGGGTGGGTGCGGGGCCAAGGGATGCCACCCAAAGTGAAAGTGGGAAAGCGGGAGCAGGGGTACCAATGTGAATGATCTCAGTTTTACTGGTGTTGAGGCAGAGATTGTTTGCAGCACACCATGACTGAATAGCGGACAGTCAGGTATGAGTGAGGAGTAGGAAGCGGCTAAGGGTAGCCAGAAAGATAGTTGCATGTCTTCCACATAACACTGGAAATTAGAGGTGAAAGTGGGAATAACACGTGTCAAGGTAGCCATATAGACGTTGAAGAACCAGGGGGATAGGTTTGATCCCTGGGGAACGCCACAGGTTGGGAGAGTGATGGTCGAGAGAAAGGCTCCAAGTTCCACCTGGGATGGGCGGTGAGAGAAAAAGGAGGTTAACCATGCCAGAGCCTGACCTTGCACTGGAGACTAGTAGGGTCAGGCTGCAAGACCAAAATAAACACAATCCTCCCCTGGCTGGCCTGGGCTCACTGTGCTAATACATGTATGATATCTATTCTGATGTGACTTCTTATAGTTATGTGAATTTCTATCCACCATACCCTTGGTGTAGATTTGTATGTTAAATGATTAAACTGCCACCAGAATAGTAATTCCCTTGACTATGTGGTTTTGGAACAAATGTCAAGAATTGTAATGCAGCCTCTGTGCTGAAGTGACTTGGCTGTCACAGCAGTGGTAAAAACCAACTGTGGCATTTGAATATACTCTGCGCCACTGGAGAGCATTCACTGCATAACTGGGGTGATTCAGCAAGGCACATGGCTCTATGCTTTTGAGGTGGGGCTTAGTAAAGGGGGGATCTGATTAGCAGATCACCCTTTCTGAAAGTGAATTACCTGTATCATTGTATTAATTAATAAAAATCTAGCAAAGTCCATAGCTTCTACACCATAGCCACATGGCAATTCCCCACATGTCCCCAGCCAAAGAAGGTTGAGAACCACTCTTCTAAGAATCAGGCTCATCCTCATGGCGAGAAATATTCAGTTGCCTTCTGCACAAGCATGTTAGGATCCAGACCTAGGCAGCATTTCCATTTTAAATCTCTGTAGAGATATGGCTCTGGATTCTTCTCAGACATTGCCCAGCATTTCTCTGATCCCATCAGCCACTTGTGAAGTTAAGCAATGGGCTGATCAGCAACATCTGAACCCAGCTGCCTTGAGTCTACTACAATTCCAATCGTACACGTGCCCGTCAGGCTTTAATTTCCCTGCCCATAGTCTGGGATTTCTAGAATTGAGGCCTGGCTTAAAACATCTTTCTGTAACTCGGAGGGTGTTTGACAGGCAGATGCCTGCTAATTCGCCTATGGATTCTGCACAGCCACACATATGACATGGGATTCGCGGTCACCTGTCATGTGAGAAAATGTGAGAAAAAAATAAACGTTCACTAACGTAGTGCAACGGGGTTCCAAAGTGCAAACGAATACCTGTATAAAAAAACTTTGGGGTAATTCATGGATTATTTCGGCCGGAAAAAAATTGGATTTGTGCGCCATTCTGCCCGCAAATCCCCATTTGTTAAACAGGGATTTACGGGCAGAATGGCACACAAATCCTGTTTTTTTCGGCTGCAAAAAACCCTTTAATTTCCCAACCTTGATTGTTTTTTTCAAGCCTTTGTGATTCTAACTTGGAGCCATCGTGCATTCAATTAAGGGTCTTCTCGTGTGCCACAAACATTTTCTTGATACAGCGCTTGGAGCCTGAAACAAACTGACTAATACATTGTGGTGTCCTGGATTATGTGTGCCGCTGCGACTGTTCATTTGAGAATGTTCAATACCGATATAGCCAATGTGGATGTACATAAAATCTGATCATTGAAATAAACAGCAAAGTGGGAAATTCACTCTGTGTAATCCAAACATATTGTAAAACGGGATTGATTTTCATTCAGTAAAATATGTGATTCCTTTAGTAGTATTGCCTCTTCGATTGTCCCCAACTGCTTCTAACTTGCTGAGATGGGGTAATAATAATAATAATAATAATAATAATAATAATAATAATAATAATAATAATAATGAAATCAATATCAAATTGTGTTTATTTAGTGCTTCTTGTAAAACACCTCCTGCTTCTAAGTGCTGTAATAATGTGTGTTATTATCATTGACATTAATAGTATTTATTTATTATATTTATTTATTGCATTTGTTATATGCCCGAACCCTTAGGTGCCACGACGTAGTTACAGACATCTTAGCATAATGAATGTAGTAGCAATCAGCTAACAATACATTAGGTGGCATTCATTGCAATTAAAAAAATGTATTACAATCAAAAAACAGTGCATTCGGACGCATTTACTACAGCTAGTGTAACTTTATAGTTGTCATTCGAGTAATTTAGTAGAGGCAGCATAGTGGTGGAGTATGTCAGTCGGCTTGGTCTATTATTCGTTAAATAACCAGGTTTTTAGAGCCTTTTTGAAGCATTGGTGAGAGGACTAATTTCTGGTGAGTAACAGGAGTGTGTTCCAGGTTTTCGGAGCCATTACTGGAAAACTGCTACCCCCGATTCTGGAGCATTTGTTGCGCGGGACAGAAAGGTAGGCATGTTTATAGGATATGAGAGTTCTTGCTTATATGTTTAGGGAGACGGTATTGTTGAGGTAAGTAGGTGCCTTTTTTACGATACATTTCTGGGTGATGCATAGTGGTTTAAATACAATTCTATTGGTAGCCAATGAGCGTCCCTCCTAATGGTAGAAATATGATCTGATTTTTGTAGTCCCAGGGCTGCTCACAGAGCTTTTATTTAGCAACAATTTAAGTTTTGACAAGTTAGCATTCGAGGTGCGTAGTAGAAGAACATTACAGTAATCGAACTTCGATATAATGAGAGCCTGGGCTAGGGTGATACAGTTCTGTGGTGTAAGGAATTGACGGCTTCAGTTTGGCTGTGTAAGAGGTGGCTGAGGATAAAGCATTGATATGTTTAGACATTGTAAGATTGGTGTCTAAATAGACGCCTAGCGTTTTGACCTGCTTTAGGACTGGAATGAGGGTGCCGTCAATGTTGATAGCTGAATAGTCTGCATGTAGGGTGTTGATTCTGGCTGGGGAGCCTACAATGAGAATCTCTGTCTTCTCATCGTTGAGGCAGAGGCTGTTTAATGCCATCCAATTCTGGATTATAGGGTAGATTTTATTGATCATGATTGTATCCTGGTCATAATTCCCCGTGATGGGGATAAGAATTTGGGTGTCATCGTTGTGTAGATGACACCCATGGCATCCAGTGCAGCAAATAAAAGCTTGTATGCACGTTGCATAGCGTGGGCGACAAACAAGATTCTTGTGTGACTCGTAGAGGTACTGGGACGGGGTCTGCAGACTCCTTACCAGTGGAGACACAGAATGTTCGGTCAGCCAGGAAGGATTTGATCCAGGACGTGGCTTCTTGCAAAAAAAAGGAAATCTTTTGCTAAAGTGGCACAGAGTTTGTTATAATCGACTAGGACAAATGCAGTGGATAAGTCCGAAAGTAGGATAATGCAAAGTTTGCCAGTGTCTCTTACGGAATCCATCTGGTATTTGAGATCCAGGAGAGTCGTCTCTGTACTGTGAGTTGGGCGGAAGCTCGATTGGTGCACTTCTAGGAGGTGATTTTGTTTGAGGTAAGTTTAGATTTGGGAGTAGGCTATTTTATCTATTGTATCTATTATTTTGAGCAAAAGGGGACAGTCGTTATAGGGCGATAGTTTGTGGGGACTGTCATATCCAGGGAAGGTTTTTTTAGGAGTGGGGTGACCCAAGCTTTCTTGATGCTAGTAGGGATTTTGTTTTTGCTAAAAGAGGCATTGACAAATTTAGTGATAATGGGTGTTAAAGTAGGGGTGCACAGTTTGACTGTGCAGGAAAGCTCTCTCCTTTACAGTTGGACAGTTTTATTTTGGTGATGGTGTCTAGCCTTGGGCTTGGCTAACTAAGAAGAATTTGAATTGGGTGTTGGTGTTGTCGCTGACTATGTCTGTAGTAGGTGGAGGTGTGTTTTTTTTAGCTAGTATTTTTCTTTTTGTGACAGTCTTAGTTTGGAGCACCTGGATGTTGGATGCTAGGGCATTCTGGATGGTAGTGCACGATTCTTTGCTAGAATTGTTCTTTGACGGGGGTAGGATGGGATTTTCCAGCTCTCTAAGTAGTGAAGAGTTTTTTGGAGTCTGACACAGCATTACTGATCCGTGAATTGGCTTTTAGGAATGCATTGGCAGTGTCTATGGTGTGGGGTTTTTATGGATGTGTTCCAATGATCTTTTGTTGCGCCTAAGTACTACAAGTTTGTCATTGAACCAGAAGTTGGAGTGTTTATCTGGATGTCTTGTTTTTGTTGTAAGGGGGGCTAGTGTGCCAATGGTTGATGTTAGGCATTTGTGGTAGATGTCTGCTAGGCCGCCCGGGTTGTCTATTGGAAGAATGGTCAAGGTGAGAGCTTCCACCAAAATGGGGATGAGATCATTTGCTGTCCGTTTGCGAATGGTTCTTGTCTCAATGGTGTCCATTATGATAGGTGTGATAGGGGGTTTCTCCTGGTTGGGTAGAGTAAAACTGATGAGAAAGTGGTCTGTCCAGTCAACTGGGACAATGTCATCCACTGAGACTGAAGTGTTTAGAGTGAGTAACCAGTCTAATATTCTACCCTTCTTATGCATGAGATTGTTGACTAACTGTGAGAAATTCATGTCTGTGAGTGAGGTAAGGAGGGCATTAGCTTTGTAATTTAGTTTGTCATTGAAGCCTAGGTTCATAGCTGCATGGTTTTGAACATATAATTTTATTTGAAAGCACACATTTTTTGTAGATGATTTCTCAATTATTTACACAACTTTCGATAAGCACAAAAGTGACAACGGACAGGTGTGATTATATACAATGGAAATACAGGTACATATCAACCTCTAAAATATTGAGGTAAAATCTCCACATGAGGGCACAGGCACAAATGACAGTAGGGCAGACCTACGACTGAACAAAGTGCAACCCGGGACGGAAAATAGTCCAGGGGGTGATTAACAAAAAGGTGTACACAACACTATCTACAGAACATACACAAAAAGGGTGTATACAGTTGTGTCACAGGTGATTGAAATTAGAGTGTTTCGGCCATAGGGGGCTGGATTCAAGCCCGTCATAGTGTTGGCCTTCATCAGGATGGACGCAAGATCTAGTTCTGTCCGTTTTATCTTCTGCTAGTGCTGCAGTGGTGATGCTGTGTGTTGACAGTCCTTTATTGATTGCTGGACTGTTGGGTGCGTGTTTCACTCAGGGGCAGCCATGGGTTCCTGATGGATGGGCTTGCTACAGGATCCCGAGGGCTGGAAGAGGGCCTGGGCGGGTCCCAATTCGTTAATTGGAGGGTGCGGGCGTCACCGAGGCATCCACAGTATGCTGCAACACTGTCACACTTTCTCCCGCACACCCTCTCCCTGCTCCCTCCGCACGCCCGGTCTCTGCCAAAAACCATCAGGGGATCCCGTTTATGCACTCTGGCAGTCGGAGACTGCATCATCTTACCCGCCATACCAAGACATTGTTTGGACCAGGGGTTTACCGGCCATCCCAGCGCTGGAAATTACAATGGAGACTCCCACTGGCAGCCAGTAACAATCCACATCGTTTGCGACGTGAGAGGGCCAACACGATCACGCATCACGTGAAGGAGCTAGCACCGCCAGGAGTCATGTGGCGACAACGCTTCCGCATCACGTGACACGCATCACGTGATTTCTCTCAAGGATTCAAAAGCGGCCAGGAACACGGAAGCGTTGCTTCACAGCTGAACTCTTTCAGTACTGTACGGCTCTTGTTTCCTTGTTTTGAACCTTACTCCTACGATTTTGCACGACCTCGGATTTTGTCTACTGGATTGCTTTTGTCTAACCCTTGGCATTTTGAACTTTGGCTTGAACTCTGTTACGACCTCGGATTTGTCTACTGGATTGATTTTGTCTACACCCCTGGCACCTTTGAACTTTGGCTTTGCGTTTTCGACGACCTCGGACTTGGATTTGGATTGCCTCACAGATTTCGTTGTGTTTTGGTACTTTGGCCACTGGCCTCTGCAAGGCGTTCGCCTGGCTGCATAACCTGGATTGCCTCAAACCTCGGTGTGCGCCCATCCACAGAGTCTCGCACACCAAGCCCAACCCTCTGCTATTGGAAGTTCAAACCCCGTCCAGGGCCCCACTATCCATCAGGGTGACACTTCCTATACTCTAGGTAAGAGGTGCTCTTTTCCTTGCTGGGTATTCATTGTACAACACGCACATTGTTTTGATAATCACTTATTGCCTTGCAGTGCTCCAGGGGTCTTTCTGGCTGTTCCCGGTTCCAGACCTGACGGCTCACAAAACAACCTGTGGCCTCAAAGACTGCACAGGCACTGAATTCTCGTTGTCTGTGTGGTACTTGGGGACGGAGGCATTACTAATCTACACGACCATCAAGATCAAGTCCATAAGAAACACGCACCCAACAGTCCAGCAATCAATAAAGGACTGTCAATTCACAGCATCACTACTGCAACACCAGCAGAAGATAAAATGGACAGAACTACATCTTGCGTCCATCCTAATGAAGGCCAACACTATAAAGGGGTTGAATCCAGCCCCCCATGGCCGAAACACTCCAGTGTCGATCATTTGTGACACAACTGTACAAACCCTTTTTGTGTATGTTCTGTAGATAGTGTTGTGTACATCTCTTTGTTAATCACCCCCTGGACCATTTTCCATCCCGGGTTGCACTTTGTTCAGTCGTGGGTCTACCCTACTGTCATTTGTGCATGTGTCCTTATGTGGAGATTTTACCTCGATATTTTAGAGGTTGATACTTACCTGTATTTCCGTTGTTTATTATCACACCTGTCCATTGTCACTTTCGTGCTTATCGAGAGTTGTGTAAATAATTGAGAAATCATCTACAAAAAATGTGTGTTTTGAAATAAAATTATATGTTCAAAACCATGCAGCTGTATTTCGGATCTCTCATCCTGAATCTTTGATATTTATACTTGCATTTATCTAGAGGCATGTCAATTAGCCTGCTATGAGAAGGCGCATAATTCACAACCAAATATTAAGGTAGAAAGGGAGTTTTTGTCAATGGGGACTGTGGGCACTCCTGGTGCCTTTTGTGCCAAGCTCATTTGAAAGTGTGCATCTAGGCCAGGCGTGGCCTTACAAAGGCATTGGAAGCACATGCAGAAGTCTGGGGGAGTGCTTAGATGGGGCCACAAGGCAGGGCTTAAGGAGAGTGGCTGGGGCCAGGCTATATAAGCCAGCCCCACCCACATGCTGGTGCTTCGCGTTAGTCTGCTGGAGCAGCATAAAGCTTACCACCGTCTACAGCTCCTTACCTGTTTCCAGGCCTGTACGCTTCTCTTCAGTCTCTGGAACTCCATCTTTAACGCGCACCTACCTGATTCCAACTCCGAAGCTACTGCGCGCATCTTACCTGAGACCAGCCAAGCCATCGCTCGAAGTGCTGCTTACCTTATTCCAACTCTGAAGCTACCGCGTGCATTTTACCTGAGACCAGCCATGCCATCACTGGAAGCGCTGCTTACCTGATTCCAACTCTGCAGCGTCCATGCGCATCTCACCTGTCTCTGCACATTCAACGCCCGCAGCGCCTTGTATCCTTACCTGTTCCGAACGCCCAGCTACACGGGAGACATCTTCCGGCTCAGCATCCTCATGGATCCATCCATCTGGCTGCCGACTGGTGCTCGGATAACAGCTCGCCATCAAGCACCCTCTGGCCGAACCTGCAAGGGAGACAGAACGCACAAGGTTAGCAACTGCATAAACTTTTAACGCTTGGTTACGCAACTCGCAAACCTTGCGTACCTTCGGGAAACCCAATTTACCTTCTAGTGGGGTCTTCTAAATCCCCTCTGGCACCGTTTGAACTCACTTCCATCATCTCAACATCGCTGGTCATCTCCATACCTTCAGGGGAAAGAAAGGGGTGTTGAATTTTCCCCAATTATTATTCTCCATGATGTAGTAATGTCCTTTCTTTCCCCTGTAGGTATGGAGATGACCCGCAAGGTTGTAGTGCTGGAAGCGAGTTCAAATGGAGCCTGAGGGGATTTAGAAGACCATACTGGTCCATACTCTGCAGCTGAAGGTAGAGCGTGAACCAGAGGAGTCCAATCCAGGGAGGGGTCCAACCATGCCCCAACGCCCCGCAGAGATCAGGTGAGCGTAACAGAACACAAAGCCTCTCTGAACCTCTTCCTGGGCGTTATGAATACCTCAGAGACTGACCAGTTGGCCCAATTGCTTGAGGAACTACGGGCTGAAGTGCATGCCTCCAGACAAGAGACTAATGCCTTAAGAAGAGATCTAATTGTCGCTCGAAAATGAACGGACAATCTGGCAAGGCAGATGCTTCAAACATAGGCAGGGCAAGCTCCTTTACCTGGTATCGCACCAACCCGTTTGCCACAGCCATCACTACCGGTTCAAGTGGTACTCCCGGGCGCAGTACCTTTGGCTCCACCCAAACGGTTCACCGGTGATCCCAACAAATATGCCATATTCATGAACCAGTATAGTCTTCACTATTTTGTGCACCATGGAGCCTTCCCTAACGATAGTGCCAGAGTTGTCTTTGTACTTTCATATTTGGGAGGCAGTGCAGCAGATTGGTCCATACCATTAGAAAACCAGGATGATCCTGTACTTCAGAATTTTGGGGAATTTCAATGAGAATTGCAAAAGCTGTTTGCTAGGCACATCCAAGGACAAGCCCTAGACAACGAACTGTTGTCCCTCAGACAGGGAAGCCATGAGCTACTGACATATATAGCCACCTTTAATCATCTCATTGCACTGGCATGAAGAAGAGAATCACAATGTTCTATCGAGGAGTGCGTAAGGAATTAAAGGATGTACTAGCCCAAGTGTTCAACCCTACCGAGTGTTGTGCCGAATACATTAATCTGACGGTACAACTGGACCATAGGTTACAAGACCGAAAAATGGACCGCACAAGAACTGAAGGGAGGTTGGTTTTTATGCGACGCTGGGACAGCCAAGTAAAGACTCATGACCCAACCAAACCCATGCAGATTGGGGGATTACGGGCCCCTATATCCAAAACTGAGAGAGAGACAAGGAGTCAACCACAACTTTGTTTATTTTGCAGCAAGAAGGGACATTTTCTTCGGGATTGCCCAACAAAACCTCCCAAGAAATTAGTAGGTGCAACGGATAACAACAATGATGAGAAAGATCAGACTCCAGAAAACTCCAACGCCCGACATGCGTAGGGGTCCACTCGTCGAGCGAAATGAAGAAAGTAGCCCAGAACTCACACCTGGTCATTCCGGTACTTGTAGTCCACCACCAGCAACCATCAAAGGTACGTGCTTTGGAAGCGTATATTGACAATGGAGCGGTAGGAAACTATATCGGTCAGAACCAGGCTGCACGAATAGGCCTTCCTCTTTAGCAGAAACTACAATCGGAAAATGTTACTGCAGTGGATGGCTCTCAGCTGTCATCCGGCCCAGTAACGCAACATACCGACAAAGTTATGCTGATGTGTCAGGACGGTCATCGAGGAGACATATCTTTTGATCTTATTGGAGCACCCCAGTTCCAGATGATCCTAGGAATGTAGTGGCTAGAAACCCATAATCCCAGTATTAACTGGCGAATGCGAGTGCTGACCTTTCCTCCAGAATGTGTCAAAAGCTGCTACCATAGGAACCCGAAGAATCCAAAAATCAAGGCAAAAACGATCCTGGGTCTCGCTAGTGCCTTACCCCCAGAGTATCTGGACTATCAAGACGTGTTCCAAAAGGAACAAGCAAACACCCTGCCTCCACATAGACCTTGCGACTGCCAGATTGACCTGGTCCCTGGAGAACAAATCCTGTGCAGTCGAATATATGCTTCAATGGAGCAAGAAAATCAACATCTGAGAAAATACTTAAATCACAATCTAGCTACCGGATTCATCCGCCCATCTAAGTCTCCTGCTTCTTCAGCTCTCTTCTTCGTACCCAAGAAGGAAGGTGACCTCAGAACATGCACAGATTATAGGGCATAGAATCAAATCACTGTTAAGAACAGATACACTCTGGCACTTATCCCCAAACTACTCGATCAGGTGAAGAGTGCTTGAATCTACACAAAATTAGACCTACGAGGGGCCTATCACCTCGTAAGAGTTAAAAGAGGCGACAAGTGGAAAACAGCATTCCGAACCAAATATGGACTTTTCGAGTATCAGGTGATGCCCTTTGGACTATGCAATGCGCCGGCGGCATTCCAGTTCTTCATGAATGATGTACTCCATGAACTGTTGGATGTCTGCGTCCTCGTTTACATCAACGATGTCCTGATCTATTCACAGTCCAAGGAAGATCATGTTGGCCATATAAGAGCCATTCTGGAGAAGCTTTGTCAGCATCGGTTGTTTACTAAATTAGAAAAATGCTCCTTCCATGTCACGGAGCTCGAGTTTTTAGGCTTCATGCTTACTCCACAAGGAGTTCATGTGGACACGCGTAAAGTGGAGGCTATCCTTCAGTGGCCATCTCCGACATCTACCAAAGGGGTACAAAGTGTACTCGGGTTTGCTCATTTTTACAGACGGTTCATTGCAAGATTCTCACAGATCGTCAATCCAATCACATCTCTTTTAAGAAAGAATGAACAATTCTTTTGGTCCTCTGAAGCAGAGAACGCCTTTCAGGATTAAAACAGGCTTTCACCTCAGCACCTATAATTCTGCATCCTCGACCTGACTTGCCTTACGTTGTCAAAACAGATGCCTCCAGTGTTGCCATGGGGGCAGTACTATCACAGAAGGACCCGGAGACAGGGCAGCTACATCCCATAGCATTATGGTCCCGTAAGTTTTCTGCACCAGAAAATAATTACGCAATCAATGACAAGGAGCTCCTCGCAATCAAAGGAGACTTCAAAAACTGGAGGCACTATCTCTTAGGGGTAGGAAACATGGTCACAGTTATCACAGACCACCATAACCTTCAATATTTGAAAACTGATAAGGCTCAATCTTCACATCAACTTCGCTGGGCTCTTTTCTTTGCCGAATATGACTTTGTTATAACTTACAGACCAGGAGTGCAGAATGGAAAGACAGACACCCTATCACGTATGGGAGAGGACAAAGATGCATTTACTCCATCTGAACAGGTTGCCATTATTCCCGAAGAACGGATTCAAAATCAGATTGCTGCAACCGCCTGCTGGGAAGACTTGAAGACTGATCTCCAGGTTCAGGTGGATCAGACAGCCCAGAAGGAATGGTTGGGTAAGGAGGCCAGTACTCCATCAAAGATAACCTACCATACTTTCAAGGGAGACTATATATTCAAGACAAAGAAGTACAAAGCAAAATAATAGCAATCTATCATGAGTCATTGGTGGAAGGACACCCTGGAATTGCAAAGATTCCGGCCAAGATTCATAAAAACTATTGGTGGCCTACCTGGAGAAAATATGTTGCCCAGTTCATTACCACCTGTGTGGTCTGCGCACAGAACAAATACCAGAAATTAAGTCCCGCAGGGTTGTTGCGCCCATTAAAAGTACCACCAACACCATGGCATACACTATCTATGGACTTCATTACTGACCTACCACCCTGTGATGGGTTTAATACAATACTGGTCGTGGTAGACCTATTCTCCAAAATGGCACATTTTATTCCACTAAAGGGGCTTCCCACTCCTGCTACTCTGGCCACAGTATTCCTGGAACAAATTGTTAAATTACACAGTTTCCCATCTGTGTTGGTTTCTGACCGTGGAACTCAATTTGTTTCGGCCTTCTGGAGGAGGTGTTGTAAACTAGCCCAAATCGACCTTTGTCCATCCACGAGTCACCATCCCCTAACCGATGGTCAAACAGAAAGGACCAATCAGACTCTAGAACAATACCTAAGGTGTATGTTACAGTAAATGGAAGGGTCTTGGAAATGCTTTCTCTGCTTAAGCGAATTTGCCTAGAACAACTCTATCCATACTAGCACCGGACAGACCCCATTCTACACATTGAATGGTCAACACCCGAGAACATCCTCTTTTGATCCGCGTGACGAATTGGAAATGCCAGCAATCACTTCATTACATAAAATTTATACTCAGTCCCTTAAGGAAGCTACCGAAAACTTAAACAGAGCCAAGGAACAACAAAAGAAATGTGCAGACAGACATAGAAGAGAGGCCCCTCAGTATCACGACGGGGATAAAGTATGATTGGCATCTAAAAACATTCCATTAAAGGGACCCCGGGCCTTCCGTCCAAGATACCTCAGACATTATCTTATCAAAGCCATTATTATCCGGCGGCCGTGAAGTTGGATTTACCAGCCAACATGCGAATCCACCCGGTTTTTCACGTTTCTCTACTAAAACCAATGAAACGTGACACTCGGATTTCAACCCAACCTGAACCAGAGATCATTGCAGGTGAACCAGACTATATGGTTAGGAGTATTCTGGACTCCAAGATAGTGCAATCAAAACTATACTGCTTGATCGATTGGGAGGGTTACGGTCCCCAAGACCGCTCTTGGGAACCAGTGGAATTTGTCCATGCTCTGCTACTAATCAAACAATTTCACTGAGACAATCTACCAAATACGGACCAGGAGGAAGAATACCTTTTAGAGGGGCCTTAACGGGGAGTGCTGTCATGGCCACTGGTCCAGGGCCATTACCATTATGCCCTACCGGGTCCCCATGGACCCAGTCCTGGTGCCTTTGGTGGCAAGCTCATTTGAAAGAGTGCTCTGCACACAGTGTGCCTAAAGCGTGTGCATCTAGGCTGGGTGCGGTCTTACAAAGGCATTGGAAGCACATGCAGAAGTCTGTGGGAGTTGTTAGGTGGGGCCACAAGGCGGGGCTTAAGGGGAGTGGCTGGGGCCAGGATATATAAGCCAGCCCCACCCGCATGCTGGCGCTTTGCGTTAGTCTGCTGGAGTAGCGTAACGCTTACCGCCGTCTACAGCTCCTTACCTGTTTCCCGGCTTGTACGCTTCTCTTCAGTCTTTGGTTCTACATCTTCAATGTGAACCTACCTGATTCCAACTCTGAAGCTACTGCGCGCATCTTACCTGAGACCAGCCAAGCCATCGCTCGAAGTGCTGCTTACCTGATTCTAACTCTGAAGCTACCGCGTGCATCTTACCTGAGACCAGCCATGCCATCGCTCGAAGCACTGCTTACCTGATTCCAACTCTGCAGCTTCCATGTGCATTTTACCTGCCTTTGCAAATTCAACGCCCGCAGTGTCTCGCATCCTTACCTGTTCCGAACGCCCAGAAACACGGGAGACATCTTCCGGCTCAGCATCCTCATGAATCCATCCATCTGGCTGCTGACAAGTGCTCGGATAACTGCTCGCCATCAAGCGCCATCTGGCCAAACCTGCGAGGGAGACAGAACACACAAGGTTAGCAACTGCATAAACATTTAACGCTTGGTCGTGCATCTTGCAAACCTTGCGTACCATAGGGAAACCGAACTTGCCTTCTAGTGGGGTCTTCTAAATCCCCTCAGGCACTGTTTGAACTCGCTTCCATCACCGCAACCTTGCGGTCCATCTCCATACCTATAGGGGAAAGAAAGAACATTACAACATTACGGACAATAATCATGGGGGAAAATTCAACACAAAAGACACGGACAAGAATCATTGCTACAAAAACTTACCTTCAAGGTGGATTGGTTGCAGCCGGTCTGGGCCACCACGCACACCGACCAGTGACGCAACTCAGTCCTTCAACGGCGCCCCTGCTGAGAGAAAGCGGGACAGAGATCTCATTGTTACAAAACACCAGGTGAGGTCATATGGGGAAACGCATGCTCATCCCATTCTGGCACGACAGGTTCGAGGGGGATCGCAATTCCACCGCAGCATTCTCATTGCCTCTTACCTTCTCCCAAGGGCATTACCAGCAACCAGAGCAATCCATACTCCGCAGCTGAGAGTAGAGCCTGAACCAGAGGAGTCCAGTCCAGGGAGAGCTCCAACTGTTCCCCAACGCCCCCGCAGAGATCAGGTGAGCGTAACAGATAGCTATGTGTCAAATAGCTGTTGAAGATGACTTGCACTAGGGGTGGGCATAAGTTGTCCACCTGACTGTAGAGACCAAATCACACCCTGATCCCTTATAGAAAGTATACTTAGATGTTCTCCTTGAGCCAACCACAACATCCCATAGGTTTAACAGTTTGCCACATAGAATTATGTCATGTAAGAAGAGTTTTTACTATATACATGCAATTTTTTATGAAATGCGTTGAAAACTTGAGCGAACGTCTGTTGATGTTTGTTGTAACTTCCTGATTTAGACAATTGATAATAAAACAGAATAACGACTTTGCCTTCTTCCTGAGTTGGTTTGATTATTTGGTGTAAGAGTTACTCTACATCCCAACCACTGCACAATATGCTACCTATTTAAGGGCCATAAGCTCACAAGGTGATCATAACTTTGAGCGTTTTTCCCTTTGAGGAACATTAGCGTTCATCATACCAGTGAACAGTTGCACGGTGATGTAATATTTATCCATATGTATGAAATCATAACTTTAGTGTTACATATATAATTTTGAATCTATGGGTAGCCACTTGGAATTAGTGTCTTACTGGGCCTCATTACGGCTTTGGCGGTAGCCAATGCCGCTATTGGCGGCATGGCTGCCTTCAAAACTGGGTCCAGGTTCCCTGAATGGGGAATTACCGGACCATTCGAGTTAGCAGGGCCCGGTAATTCCTCCTTCAGGGAACCCGGGCCCAGACCTTCCCCATTCCCATTCGAGCCCCCATAGGGCTCAATGGGATGGGTGCAGGGAGCTAACAACGGGCCGATTACGACCTGGCCGTTGTTAACTCCCTGGTCCCCTCGCGGGACCCGGTAAGGACGCCTGGTTTTACCAGGCGTCCTTACCGGGTCCCGCGAGGGGACCTCGTAATCAGGCGGAATGGGAATAACGAGTCCGCATCCATTAGCGGACCCCGTTAACCCATTCCGCCTGACTCGTAATGAGACCCACTGTGTCTTACTCACTTATTTGTAGACTTTTGAAGGTCAAAAACCAAAGTTTATTCATCATTATAATCAACAAACATTGTTCCTGTTGAAGGGATTGATATCCCTAAGAGCATTGAGCTCATTGTTTTTGTATAATTTTTTTCATTGTAATTTTTGTTGTTGCTTTAATTAATTATTAATTCTTGATTTACTATATATATTAAAACTGACTATCACCAGTTAAATCCCTACGTTTTTCTTTGTGTTAACATGAATAATCATACAAAATCTAATTCACAAAACCAGTTCTGACTGAGGCATTTCTTAGTGTTTCTCAATACTATTGGTGTGAATGGGATGGGAGTGCCCTGGAATATTGAAAACTTTTTCTCTTTCATGATTTAGTGGCCGCTTTATGTGCCAGAGCTGCGTTGTTTCTCTCAGGCACCTGGAATGAAAATAGATCCCTTTAAATTCCCCTTTTCTGATATGTTTGATCATCATAAGAAGGTGTGCCTTCCAGCCAATCACAGTTCTAGCCAATTGGCTTTGCCATAACGTGTCACACACCTCTTGCTTGTCTTTGGCCATGCCACAGTGTATACATTAATAAAGTTCACTTTGAGGTGGTCTTGTTCATGCCCCACCTTTCTATGGCACTCTTTCACACTTGCATTCTTTTCCATAGATTGCTTTCACATGGGCACTTTCCCTTTGGTTGTCATCTGCTATTTGCTTCGCCATAAAGTTTTATTCAATTTAGTATTCAATATGCCTAATTTCAAGATTCACTCGGTTCCATATTCAATATTCATTATTATGTGTTCAGTTTGGTATTCGATATGCATAATTCAACTTGGTTTCAAGTTTTCATTCAATTCAGTACTTTATTACTTATGTGCAGCCCACTAGGAGTGCTGTGGCATTTGAGTGGCTTTCCTCGACACTCACTGCTCCTTAGTGTTCCTCTCTGTTGGCTCCTGCTGCTTCCTTTCTGCTTCTCAGGCCGGCTGGTGGCCTCTTCATGCCCCGATCGCATGCCGGTAGCTGTCTTGCACACACCGGCAATTCTGCTCCCTCTGCACCGACACGGATGGCGTCCTGTCTTCTTTCCTGCTCCCACACATCTCCAGCTGCTTGTTCTCTAACACTGAGGCTCCCACGCCTGTGGCAGCCTAACGGCCTGACTCACCTTGGGCTCCACAGGTCTTCTAGAATGTCGGCCAGTGTCTTGGTTCCTTATAAGTTCCCACCACAACTGCCTCCTCACAGTCTCCTTGTTGCTCTCTCTGCTGTTCTCTGGCTCTCTCTTTATACACCTGCAACCACTTGACAGGATGCAGGTGTGGATTCTCAATTGGGTTTGCCTGGCTATACTTAAAGGGATATGCCTGACCCTCACAGTTCTCTGCATGCATCTTCCTTGTCCCTGTCATGGTCATGAAGTCAGGGGCAAAGGCATGCAGGGGTGACATGCACAGGAGACCTGGGTGGACACTGTCCTGGCACCTTTGGCACCAGGCTCACAAACAAAAGTAAACAAGAACATCCATTTAACACCAAAAAGCTTTTATTATGGACATAGCACTTCAGATGCATTAACCTTGCAAGAAGCATTAACCTTGAACATTCCATCCATTAAACAGCCCCAAGTGCATTCTTGGGTGTGGCTGCTAATGGATTGCCTTCGCACAGACTCACTCTCTAGGAGTGGCAGGGTGTGGCTGGTAAGCCGGCCCTAATGGGAGTGCCCACGATCTCAGCTATATAAGCTGCCCCAATCCTCAAGACAGACTCTTCGCGTTATTCTGCACTTGCAAGCAGCGTAACGCTCACTGTCGCCTGAGATCAGACTTAACCTTTGAAGATCAGGCTTCCTGGACATCCTACTCCCTGCCAGCATACTTACCAACTGGGGGAAGCTGTTCTTACCTGTACATCTTTTTGGCGAACCAAATATTCATTGTTACACTTTCCGGAACGCCAAAATCTTCATCTTGGCACCGCAGCATGACACTCGCCATCGTCGACAGCAGCACCTGCAAGAAAAAACAGTAGACAAGGTTAGACATCGAAAAAACAGTCAGTTTAAGGTTAAACTTTGCATACTTCACGCTTTTCCTTAAACCATCACTTACCTGCTGTCGAACATTGCGGTAGTATCCATCTTCCATCCGGCCGCGTCTCACAGCTGCATTGAGGCCGCATTTCCATCTAAGGGAAGAAAACAGAAGAGAGACATTATGCAAGGCTATTTTTCCAGTGTTCAAGAGTTAAATACAAGAGAAAAGAAAAGGAAAAAAAGAAATTTTATGTACCTAGTCACCACCAGTCTGTAAGTGATTTCAATCCAGCACTCCAACTAAGTCAATGCCTAGTATGGGATGCTCAATGGAAACCCTGATTTATATATTTTTATGTCAAAAGTTCTTTTAATTCTGGATGATGTACCCTTATATATCGCCCCTCTCTTTGAATCCCCCGGTCTCACTGAACCAAGAAATAGGTTTGTTTTGAAAATTAAAAGATTTATTTGAAGAATTGAACAATATATAGATTATACTTTTATGAATATGAATAATATCTGAATACCACACTTATGAATATGAACAATGATCAGCAATGGGTAATATTACAATATCAACAATCCCTTTAATCAATTAGGAGTAGGAATGGGAAGATTGATGTAGCAGAGAATAACTTTGTGTGGGTTCAAGAAATGCAGTGATATGAAAGAATGCAACACAGAAATAAACTTGATATGAATTTAACCAAAGACAATGTGATTACTCTTTCCCTCTCTTACTACTCACTCCCCCCAATATGCAATATGAAGAGATGGCATTAGGGCACACAGGTATCAGGAATAACAATCAACAATTGCAGTTTCAATCTCAATTTTCCCCAGCAAGCAGACAGGAACAGGGCTGATTTTAAAACAGGTCAATTGCTTTTAAATGTGGTTGAATTGAATGGGAAAAATGCTAAAAATGATTTTAATTTGCTAAATGAGATTCATAACTAGTGAGAGTTGCTTTGGATTGGTTTCAGGTCAACACTAGCAATGATTGTGAATGGTTAGCAGATGGAAAACGAAATTCAGAAGTTGAAAGCAAGAAACAGCTATTTTTACATGGAGTGAAATTGAGCCAAATTGCAAATTGCGGAAACATTTCCGCGTGCGGGAAACGCGATTGAGGAAAAACTTTAAGGAAGTGGAATGTTGTTTGGGTTTGTGCGAAAGCTGAGGATGTTAGCTTCAAAATGACACTTAAATTTCGTTCCTCCTAGCACGTACGGTTCAAAAGTTACAGAGGTTTTAGTCAAGGTAGATTGTTCTCAAAAAAGTCAAGATTTCAAAATGAAAGATGCGCTGTTGAAGATTTGGAACAAAGATTTCTTAACACTAAAGAGTCTATGGAGCCACAAACTACACGACAGCCCAGCCACCTATCCAGAGGCGCCTCCGGATGGTTTCTATGCGCACAAGAGGATTGCCTTTTTCCAGAAAAAATATATATTAGCGCCAAGATGATTATCACTACAATTATCAAGGATTATGTGGAGGAGAGAAGAATTTAGGATAGACAAAAGAGATTCAATAATGCAGTTATGAATAGGTTGGAATGGTTGGATTGGGTTACTTAATAATAAGAGGTTGGTTATGGAGAGTTCTACACTAAATACTTACAACTATGGCTTTGGAATGGAATGGGCCCGTCAAAGATCTGGTCAAAGGTTTGGATTGGACTTCGCTCGCCACTGGACAGGCTTCAGGGCACCTGGACTCTGCTCTCAGCAAGGCACTCTGGTCTGCACTGCCTCTTGGACTGGATCGGACGGGTTCTGGGTTACAGCTCTGCTGGACTGGTCTGGATCTTGGGTTTGAGCACGGTTGTTGGCCAGAAGCAGCAAACAGCTCAGCCAGGCTGTTGAATGGATTAGGCCCTGTGGAAGTTTAAGGGTTAAATCAGGTTGCTAGATTTTAAAGGCCTACTGAAAAGGGTTCAGCTTTTTGGATTGGGCCTCTGCTTCAGGGCTCTGGAGTCTGGATCTAGGTTCTAGAGTCTGGATCTAGGTTCTGGAGTCTGGATCTTCCTGCAGGGTGCGTCGCCAGTGGATCAATTGATGAGTGAAAAAGTGTGTGTCTGTGGGTCCTCAACAGTCCCTATTTATCAATTTTCCAAAGTGGGTGGGGAGGCTGATTGTCTATGCCCAACCCTCTAAGGATCTGATAGGTCAAAGACGTCCCTGTCCCCTGATTTGAGAAGGGAACAGTGTGTCATGAGGTGTCATCATGATGCTGACATTTACAATCTAGGGAAGAACCTTCCCTTTGCTTTTGTACAGTATATCTTATTTTTCATAAAAAAACATATTTACAATATGCACAACTTGTTCATAATACATATTTACATGATAGATTGACTAAGGTATGTTTCTGTCAAAATCTTATCTTCCTACGAGCTTTGGTTCACAAATGACAGTTTTTCACATTTTTGGCCAGTTACACATTTTCGGATCTGTAAGGTTTTTTACCCATACCTGCACATACCCTCTGGGCATATTCCTGTAATTGTTCATGTTCCTAGCATAATCACCAGCCCTAGAATATGAACATTTACGGGGTTCAGTCTCTGAATGTCGCACAGATTCCAGATTAGTTTTAAACTGTGAGCAAATTTTTCATTTTAATAATCTCTAAGTTCCATATGTTTGTCAGTTCCGTACAATTTGTTATAAGTCTTTTCCTGAAACATATATTTAGTCCAATTTCAAATCCACATTTTCAGTCTGGTCTGCCTCCAAGCTTGGCTGAGTCAGAGAGTCACATGGCTTGTCTTCCTGCCAGAGCAGTTGTTGTCAGTCACACCCGAGTTAGCATTTCCATTCACCTCAAGGACTCCATTGTCTCAACTCAGAGCAACATGCCAGGGTGCCTCTCCCGGTTCTTTTCACACCAGCCTGCCAGTTTCTTAGCAGATAGCAGGACGAATATTATTTTGTTGGGTAAAAGGGTGTGAAATGTCTTCGAAGCTCAGTGTGGGAAACTTTAACTTTTAAACACAATAGGTCTCATTACGAGGTTGGAGGTAGCCATGGCGCTATTAGCACCATGGCTGCCTCCAAACTCGTTTCCGACTCCGCCCTGGTGAATGGAGCAATTACCGGTCCATTCCAAGGTTGGTGGGACCGGTAATTCCCCATTCACCAGGGTCCTTCCCCATTCCCATTTTAGCCCCCATAGGGTTAAATGGGAATGGGGAAGGCGCTAATAACGGTACCGCAAGTTGTGGTACCGTTATTAGCTCCAGAGTTCCTTTGCGGGTCCCATCCTTAATGCCTGGAAAAACCAGGCGTTAAGGGAGGACCCGCAAAGAGAACTCATACCAGTGCCAGTAATCCCTTACCGCCGCCTCGTAATGAGGCCCAATGTCTGAAATTGTCTTGTCCTAAAATATAACTTACATTTTTAACAAATACATCAACCAATTTCTTACTTCAAGCCTTTTTAAAATATAGTTTTGAATTGTGTCCACCTCTTAGGCTTCTGATAGCAAGTCTTTCTTTGACATAGTTTGAGTTCAATGTACAACTTTACACATGACAGGTTTTAAAATCGCCAGCTTGTGACAGAGGTGAGTAATGATATTACATTTTTGACAGATTTATTTCCAGCAGTGGACTTTGTTCTGATAACATATACTCCTGCTGACATTATATTTATGTGGATTCTTGAAGTAGAATGATGTTCACCACCCAACAAGGAGGTTGGATCTTTTTGGGTGGTTTGTGAGCCATGATTTCTGCAAATTTGACAGCCAGGGAAAAACGTTTTTTTAAAACAGCTCTGTGTTTCTTTTGCAATGATTTTGCTCTGTGGGCAGCCAAATGATGGGTTTTGGCAGTGGTCTCCTGTGTTACCACTGACATAGGCAAAAGTGGATGGCGGCCTATTTTTCAGATTTTTACTGCGCACTTTCTGGTGATTTTTAGTGAGCAGCATGCTTTCCGGCGGCCATTCTGATGTTTCTGCTGCAAGCAATGCACAGTAATGTTGCAGGGCCTGGACTAGTGGGTTAAAACATCCCACAAGCCTAGCACTTTGGTCTCAAATATCGAAGCATTCCAGCATAATAATTATACTTCTTCACTTTCCATTTGCAAAGCATCATTTAATTCATTCAGGGCTACTTTGGTTATGCTAACAAGTCTCACTGTTGCCAAAATGATAGAATTGCTGCATCCCCACATACATCGCAACCAGACCATGTGGCGTTCACAGCCTAAATTAGCTCCCAAATAAGTTCTTAAACATATGAGTCTTTGCATTTCAAAATGCACACAATACATAAATAGATGATTCTGTAACCCAAAGGGTACTCTATCGAACAGTATGACATCATTGGCAAACGCCAACCAATTAAGGTGCAACTTGCCCAAGATAAATGGAAAGAGGTTCTTTGTGTCCCATATTTTCTCGATGTCAGCCAAATAATAAACCGGACCGCGGCCAAGTTGCATCCCTGCTTCCCTTCAATTCTGGTTGGAATGCTGTCAGATGGTAAACCCTCAGAGTTGATACAAACCCTGTAAGAGGTATTTTCGTGAAGCGACGCAATTATCGCTAACAAGCGAGAGGGGATTCCATAAAACAGCATTTTCCCCCAAAGACGGGTGCGAAGGACACTGTCAAAAGCAGACGATAGGTCCAAGGATGTCATATAAATTGGACCATTAGACCGAGTCCGAGAAGACATTATAAGATGAGCAAGAATAGAGGCGTTTAGCTTGGTGCCCATCTCCTTGCGAAAACGCACCTGTGTTTTGGATAATATACCAGCTGAGGCAATAAATACTTCCAATTCCTTCAAAACTTGATGAGCAAAACATTTTGCTGCTAGGTCTATAAGTGCAATAGGCCTGAAGTTTACGGGATTGTCCAAAGGGCCCTTTTTGTGAATTGGAATAATTATCACCATCAACCAGGATGGAGGTATGTGGCCCGTTTTAAATACCAATTGAAATCGAAAGAGCAGATACTTTGCCCAAAAATGCGGATCATCCTTAAAGACAAAAGGTGGCAACCTATCAGGGACTGCAGCTTTGGAAAACTTCATTTTTGCAATTGCCCAAATTACATCTTTGAAGTCCCAGTAACAATTAACTGGGAGCTGCAGCAACGGTTTGGCAGAATCCTGGGTACCGTATTGACGGGGCAGTTCATATTTCTTTCCAAAGAAAGACTGCCAGGTAGAACCAGATATTGTGGCCACTATACGATTATCTAACTTGGAAGCAGGTTTCTTATGATGGCTCACATTTCCCTTACATTACGCTTACATAGCTAATCGATCATATGTTGATTCTCAAGATTGTAATGAGCGTAACGTAATTCCTTCACTTTCTTCTTGTACTTTGCAAAGATTACTTTTTTTGCTGCACTAATGAGTACAACACCTGCGTGAGCTCGTTTCGCAACTCGAAGATCCCTATTTCTGAAATTTTTCAGGGCAGCTATTTCCGACGAGAATGTATGCAAGGGTTTGGGAAAATGTTTACACAGAGAGGCCTTAGATAAGGTCACCAAATGCTCGCGTATCATCAACAGATTGAGTTCACTGACCTTCTCCATATAAGCCAAGAATGTCAGTTCATCAGTTCAAATCAACAGATCCCTATTAACTAGGAATACACGTCTACGACCAGTGCCCGGATGCCATTTTACAGCAAAAGTATACCTATCACTCTCCACAAGTCCCATGTCTGCTGAAAGCGCATACATTTTGGCATTAATGTGTAGCCTAGTGCCCAACAAGCTATCATCGCCCAGATCCACATTTAAGAATATAATCGGGTCAAGCAAACCGGTCATTGCTGCTGATGCAAAAACATAGTCAATAAATTAGTAAAGGTTACCACGCTGCCAGGACAACGTTGGACTGTGGGACGCGAGGGAGATTGGAAAGATGCGCCAGGCTTCAAAAAACTCGGACCAAAGCGTCCCTCTCATTCTGGATTTCCTTGCATAAGGAGTTAGATTGTCAGTTTGCAATTTTTTACCATCTAGTTCCAGGCATGCATTAAGATCTCCACCAATCACAATTTTGTGCAGTGGATTAGACAGCGAGGCTTTAGACAATATCTGGTTTAAAGCAGTTATCGTAGTTTCCAAAGATTCAGCATTCGGGTTCGAGTATATTGTTAAGAAAAGAAATGAGTATTAATAGTAACCTATAATACACAATTCCACCAGTAAAAATAGTCCCGACTTGGCCACTAACTGTGCCTTAAATTTCAGGCTGTTTTTAGTAAGAATGGCAATGCCCCCACTAGGATGACATAACTGGTTACGACGAGCAGGTACACTGAAAGCTACATAACCATCTAGAACGATTTCATACATTGACATCGTTTCATGCAAAAACAAAATTTCCGGGGCTTTATGAGTCCCAACCAATTCATGCCATGCCGCAAGAATTCTTACACCACAACAATTCCAAGAAGCAAGGCCAATACTCGATGGTTGGTGGTGTCTCCCTTCAGGGATGCTGTCACTTTCAAAATTGGCTCTAGCCACGTTAACCCACTTAATGCCTAGGTCAGAAAAGCCAGTTGCTGCGATAACTCTCGACTATGAAGCCCATTTGTTGCCAAATCTGGACCCCCCGTAGCTCTGTCTTGAGTCACGGGCAGATCAAAGTCCAAAAAGGACCATGCAGCCTCTATGTCCCAAAACAGTTGTGGGTAGAGTCCCAAGGACTCAAAGTCCTCCTTAAAATCCAAAATTAGTTTGGTTATAATTTGGGACTGGACTTTACACAGCACTCTATAGTTGTTATGGTTTGCAAGTTTGATCCATTCAATGTCCTGGGAGGTGAGATTTCATAGTGAAGGGATCTGGTAAAATGCATTAATCAGAAATGACCTGTTAATCTGCGCTGTTCCATTTGTATTAGAATCACTTACCCAAACGAGTATTTGATTCATCTCTTTAAGAAGCTCTGAAAATGACAACGTTTCAGTAAAAGGAGGGACTGGCCTCAGTGGAGGCTACCGCCTCAACAACAGTGGGTTCTTTACTCACCGAGTTGGGCAGTACACGGGGATCCCACTCTCCGCGTCTTTTGATACAGCGTTATCAACATCTTCCTGTAAACCAGGCCCCTTTATGCATCCTTCAGTGATTACCAAGGGTTGCAAAGGTTGCAACGAGTCCATTTTTTTTTGTTATTTTCAAATGGCCGACCTCCACAATAAGAGGAACTGCCGACTTTTTACTTTCCACGCTCGGGAAAAAGCTATGTAATTGAGAATGTGATTTATCTATTGCTTTCTCCATGGGTTTTGCAACCAGATCCTGCACATTGCCGCTTTCCAGGACCTTGATCTGCAGATGTTTCTGACTTTTCTCATTCAATTCCAGCAGATTTAATGCAAGATCGTCTACAATCCCTCGGGACTTACTAGTCAGGACAGGCACACTCTCAAAGATGGGAGTGACCTTCATCTCCACCATACTTTTTGTTTGAGATGATTGTTTCTGTTTAACTTTAGCAGAATTCAATTGTTTTTGCGCTCTCAAGAATGATTTTTTCCCCTTGCGAGAGATGAACTGCATCTCTCCTTGGCCCCCATTTCTCGCATCTGTCTCAACCTCCAGCAGCGGTGCTTGGGGCTCAATAGAGGGCTGTAGATCGATTAGATCTGTTGACGACTCAGATGTCATTGACGCTTGGGATTTTGAAAGTTCAGTAAACAGCAACTGTTCCACCTGAAGCAAGCGATCATGGTGAAGTATTGCCACCTCCAAGAGATTAATTGGCTCATTACAGCCATGCTCTGTTCCAATCACATTTGCCCCTTGAAGTACTTAAGAATATGCTCTTTGTGGTAAATAGGTATCATGTACCATATTGACAGTATGTGTTCCTTGTGAAATTACCTGGGAACTAGCTAAACATGGAACAACAGCTGAGTTGTGAGATGCCATCATTTTTTCTATTTGAGAAGTACAGAAGTATTTCGATTGAGCCTCAGACAAAATGTATCCCAATTTACTGATTTTCTCCTTCATACATGCTAGAGAGCCCTGCATTTCTCTTAGTGAGCAGTGGGTTAATTCATGGCCTTCGTCAAGCAGATTAAGAATTCTTGTGATCACCGGAAAATTGTGTACGTCGTGAGGAAAGATGTCGGAGGAAGAATCCTCCAGAGTGGATGAAGGTATGTCAGTTCCTTTTGGGGCAGTATAGCCAGCGTCATCTTTTTTTAACTCGTGATCATCTAAAGGAATTGGCAAGAAGGAACCCATAGCATCTGGGTAATGTCATGCCCTGGAGTAAGTAGCGTGTTTGGGATCGCTGGAAAAGGGGCCGCCATTCCATCACACTTCCCCCTGCGTCACATTGCCGGTCTAGTTCTTTTGTCTCGCGTCCGTCACCGGAAGTTTATTACCAGCTACTTCCGGGTGACGGACGCGTTGCAACTTTCTAGGTTCCCTCCTCTGTTGTACCGCTCCGTATCATTTCTCCTTGTGGTTTCCGCCTGCTTACCTGTTGTTCCTCTAGTGCTATTTGTTTCCTTGCAGCCTCTCTTTTCCTTTCCTCTCTCTTACACTCTTTGAGCGGCTCCTCCCTCTCCTTCCGTGCTCCTGCTCGCCAGTGCCTGTTGCCCGCATACTTACTTCCCAGCTTCTGCCTTTTTTTCCTGGCTTCTGTTGCATTTACCGCTCTCCCTCATTTTCTTCTGTCTCCTTCAGGGTTTTGTTTCCCGGAGCATAGCTGGCCTTTCAGCGGTTTATCCTTTGCCCTCGGCAAGCCACTGCAAGCCACTGTCCAACTTACGATCCATTGGGTCCGGTTCAAGTCTTCTACCATCTCAAATCATTCTTGGGGTTTTTTGTGCCTCTGGCTTTTTCCCCATTTTTGGCTGTCACAGAGGATCGACCACAGTCCACCGATTCAGTGGCGCTGTGGCGTCCTTCCGTGGCTGACCCTACCTTCACAAAAAAAAGGAGAAGCCCGGTCTGAAAGGAAGAAAGAAGACAGACCCCAAGCTAAAGGTTAGGAGGAAGGGGAAGGAGGGGAGACGAAGTCCTCTTCGGAGGAAGGCTATATTTCAGACTCATGAGATAGTTTGCAATGCCCAGAACCCAGCATTTCAACTCCGCAACAAATTCAAGAATTAGTAGCTGCTGTTCAGAATCTGAATTTGGAGGTTCAGAACTTGAAGAGCGCTAACGCAATCCTTCAACAAAGAATGACTGAAAGGGAACAACCCTCAGCTCATCCAAAAGGGTCAAAGAATTTATGGACGCCTGTAAACTGCATTTTTCATTTTGAGCAAATACCTTTTCCTCTGATCATGTTAAGGTGGGTTTCATGATCACCCACATGACTGGCAATGCCCTGGGATGGGCTACCCCTTTAGTGAATCAAGCCGACCCTGTACTTCAGGATTACATTGCCTTCAAGACACTTCTTCAGCAGACATTTTTGAGAACCGAAAGCACTTACTTGGCTTCAGAAGACCTTTTGGATATACGACAAGGGAACTCAGATCCTATACTACATCCTTCAAACAAGTTGCATCAGAGGCAGGATGGCAGGAGCAAGCTCAATATGCTATCTTTCGCAGAGGCCTAAGAGAATATTTGAAAGATGAGCTTGCTCACACAGCCCGACCTCCGACGTTTGCAGATCTTTTGACCGCAGTCCTCCGCATAGATTTCCGCCTGACGAAACGCCGCTCTGAAAGAAAGAAGAACTAAAACTATGGGTCTCTCCCAGAAGCCTTTCCCCTGACTTACTCATCAACTTCTTGACAGCCAAAAGAGGATCCAATGCAAATAGGCTCCACCCGTGCCCCTCTTACCCCTGAAGAGCATAAGAGGCAAAGAGAAGGGAGCATATGCATGTATTGTGGGGCCTCCACTCATTTGTTGATAGATTGCCCAGATGTACCTCCTAGACGTTCGGGAAACAATCGCCCTCAGCAAGTGTTAGGACTAACTTCCGAGGGGCTCATGCAAGTCCCTCTACTACCCTTTCAGTGACATAATCTATGATGACGGAAGACTCCCGTCTCATGGTTATTCTTGTGACATTAAAATTAGGAGATTCCGACATCCATACACAGGCTCTGCTGGATTGCGGAGCTGCCGTAAACTTCATCAATACTCAGGGGCCAGGAAAGATGGGTCTACCCCACATCGCCAAGAAGGAAGACCAGAAAGTAGAAGGCGTGGATGGCGAACCATTAAGTTCCGGCCTCATAACCCATATCACAGAGGAATTACGATGAGCATCCAACAACATTCGGAAAAAATAATTTTTGACATCATCCGTGCCGCTCATTTTCCTCTCATCCTCGGCATTGGCTGGTTACGGAAGCATAATCCTACAATCAATTGGACTAAGAATGTCTTGAGCTTTCATTTGTCTTTTTGTAAGATAGAGTGTCTTCCAGAACCCCGATTTGAGACTATTAAAACAGTGTGCAGCTCAGAGTCGAGTGCCATACATTGCCTGCCAAACTATCTAATGGACTAAGTGGAAGTCGTCACGGAAAAGATTCCTCTAGAGTTACCACCCCATCAGGCAGAATATTGCTGTATTGAACTGACTCTTGGAGCACTAGTACCCTTTAGTCGTATTTATCCCCTGTCATTGGAAGAGGAGAAATATCTAAGAGAGTACCTGGATAGTAATCTCTCCAACGGATTGATTCAACTATCCAAATCTCCTGCGGGTGCATGTTTGTTTTTCATCCCCAAAAGGGGGTCCAAAGAATTACGACCCTGCATTGATTACCGGGGACTGAATAAAGTGACCATCAAGGATCGGTACACCATGCCGCTCATATCCGAAATAATACAAGCAGTCCAAGGTTCTACGGTATTTACAAAACTAGACTTACGGAATGCCTACCACCTGCTCCGAGTCAAGAAGGGTGACGAATGGAAGACGGCCCTCTGTACCCCTTTTGGGCTTTACTAATACCAAGTAATGCCCTTTGGGCTAGTAAACACCCCCTCCATATTTCAACGATTTATGGATAGCCTCTTCTAGAACTTATTTATATATTTATTTATTTATTCACATTTGTTAAGCGCACAGGCAGCCAGTAGGGCATCGTGGCGCTTGTTACAGAAATGAACATGACTTGTTATACATACAGAAAAAGTCATTACTTAGTTGCAAGAGAAAAGTGGTAGCTACAGGAGAAGAGAGGAGAGGAGGATGAGAGGGTCAGAAGGCATGACGTTGGAGGAGTTAGTTGAACAAGCTAGTTTTCCGTTTTTTTCGGAAGGCAATGAGAGAGGTTTCTGCTCTGAGCGTGCAAGGTAGTGCGTTCCATAGCTTAGGGGCGATGTAGGGGAAGCTTATTCCACCTGCTCTAGCTCGTTTGATGCGTGGAACCCTAAGTTGGTTGGTGTGGCATTGTCTAGTTGGTCTAGTGGAGTGAGATCTGACTAGCGTGTCAGACAGGTATGAAGGTGCAGACAGGTTAATACATTTGTGTGCGGTGGTGAGTATTTTGAATGTAATGCGCTCTTTAACAGGTAGCCAGTGTGCTTCCCTTCTGGCTTGCGTGATGTGGTCCCTTTTAGGTATATTGAGGGCTGCTCTTAGTGCATTATTTTGTGTTGTTTGGAGTTTATTGAAATTGGAGTTGGAGGTGCCAGCCAATAGCGCATTACAATAATCTAGTTTGGCTCCAATGGTGGCTCTGGCAATGGATAGGCAATTATCTTTAGATAGGAAAGGTTTGATTGCATTAATGAGCTTAGTGCTCAGGGCAGAGGCAGTGACAATGGAGTTGATTTGCTTGTCCATGGAGAGTGATGCGCCAATGTGGACTCCTAGTGTTTTAACAGAAGATAGAACTGGGATGACACAATTGTCTATGCAGAAGTTGGTGAAGAGTGGGTCGAGGTTCGTGAGAGTGGATTTTTGGCTAAGGATGAGAATTTCGGTCTTGTCTCCGTTAAGACATAGACCGTTTGTGGCCATCCATGCTTGGATGGTGGCGTATATGTTCTTGAGGGTGGCTGCGTCCCGGTGGTAGAGTCCTGTGAGCGGAAGGAGTACTTGGGTATCGTCTGCGTAGTTGGTGTATGTGATGCCAAGTACATCCAGTTTATCGAAGAGAGGTTTGGTAAAAAGATTATAGAGGGTAAGGGCCTACATGAGCCCTGCGGGACTCCATACCTGATGATGGAAAGCTCTGCATTGGATGTGTTGGAAAACACTTTCATCACTCTACCTTCGAGGAAGGAGGTGATCCAATTTGTGGCTTGTTTGGAGAAATGTGCGGCCTGAGTGAGATGGTTTGTGAGGATGGCGTGATCGACTAAATCAAATGCCGCCGAGAGGTCTAGGAGGAGCAGAAGGGCTGGCTTGCCTTTGTCTAAGATCAGGGTAATTTGTTTCTTCAGATCTAGTAAGGCGGTTTCAGTGCCATGACCTTTGCAGAATCCGGACTGCCTTATACCTAGGACAGAGTTGTTTTCCAGGTAGGCCTGTATCTGCATGTGTGCAGCTTTATCTAGGATTTTTAGGAGAAATGGAACCGTAGTAATGGGCCGATAATTATTAGGTTGGGCAGGGTCCAGGGTTGGTTTCTTTAAGAGTGGGCGTACCCACGCCTCTTTAAGTCTGTCGGGGACTTTGCCCGTCTTGAATGAGGCGTTAATGAATGCTGTGATGATTGGTGCGAGGGGTGCCGCACACTCTTTAACCATGTTGGGGGCGCATATATATCCTTTGCATTGAGAAGGTTTGAGTTGTTTGAGGATGTGGAGAGTATCCGACTCGGTGATGGGGGAGAAATCGAATTTGGAGGTGTGCTTATCTTTGGCGGTATTGACGGAGAGGGTCTGTTAGGGGTGCAGAGCCTTAAAGTGTTCTGCTATTTTATTTTGAAGAAGGTCTATTTTATTTAACATTGCTTTTTGAATGTTATTGCACCAGGCCTCATCCTTTACAATCTCATCTGTGCAGATTGGGGGGATAGTGAGCTCTTTAAAGATGGTGAATAGCTCTTTTGAGTGGGAGTTGGCTTCCATGGTACGTTTATTGTAGGTTTCTGATTTCGCCTTGAATATGGCATTTTTGTATTTTTTAGAGATACTGAGAAAGTCTACTTTGGTGGCATCACAGGGATTGGCCTGCCATGTTTTGAGGGCTTGGCGCTTGCATTGGCGAAGATTTAGTAAGTCCTCCGTGAACCATGAGTTGGAGTGAAACGATTTTTTTTCTTTTTTGTTTTCAAGAGGGGCTGCGGCCTTGATGGCATGGGTGAGGGTGTCTTTGAAGATCTCTGCTAGAATGCTGGGGTCGGAGGAGAAGGGGGGTGCTAGGCAAGGGATGTTGAGAAAGGGACGTACATTGTCTGCTGTAAGTTTTTTGGCACTTCTGGCCAGCATGGCCGGTGCTGGTATAAGAGGTTTGGAGTAGGAGGATATGGGGATGCAGAATCGAAGGCAATTGTGATCAGACCAAGGAAGGGCTGTGTTGGAGTTGAGGGTGGAGCCACAGTTGTGATCAGCCACCCAGTCTAAGATACAGCCTTTATTATGGGTAGGGGCAGTAACTATCTGTGTGAATCCTAGATCTGTGAGGTTTCTGGCGAGAGTGGTGGCTTCTTTGTCAAGTTTATCATTATATTCAAGGTTTAAGTCTCCTAGAAACAATGTTTTGGAAGTTTGTTTGATGTTTTTTTCCAAGAAGATGGTTGACTATGCCTTTGAAATTATTGGCGGGGCCTGGGGGTCTATATATGACATGAATGTTTACTGTGTCTTTGGGAGAGAGGGTAAGTTTGGCTGAGAGGATGTCAATGGATCTTCCCCTGTGGTGGGAGTCTGTCTTAAGGCTAGGGTGTCTTTAAAGATTAGTGCGACTCCACCTCCCATGTTAGTTAATCTGTCCTGTCTTAAGATCGAGTAACCTGATGGTACAGCCAAGCTGATAGTCGGGCCAGAGGCAGGGTGCAACCATGTTTCTCTTATGGCTAACATGTCTAGGTCTTAGTTGGTAATAATGTCATTGACTTCTAAAGCATGGGCGTTGAGTGAGCGAACATTTAATAGAGCACATTTGAGGTGTTGGAGCTTTTTTGGTTGAGGTGGCTTGAGGTTGGTGATAGGGATAAACCTTTTGGTAGCGTGAGTAGGCTTATTAGTCAAGTGATGTCTGACTTTACATTGGTCATGTGAGGTTGGAGCGAGCGTCAGAGACCTGTTAAGGTACTTGCGGGTAATAGTGTATGGTCGGCAGCAGGTCTTAGCGTGAGTGCGAGAGCCTAGGCGTGAGTTCCTCGGTGTTACCTGTATGGGTATGGCGAGGAAAGCTAGAGGAAGTGTGCGTGTTCTGAGTCTGTGCTGTCTGAGTATGATCTCGGAAGGAGTAGCGTGTGTGGTGGTGTGTCTGAGTTCCATGATATGGCTGTTGGGTTGCCCTGTGGGCACGGAGTAGTCAATAGTGCTAGTCAGTAAGGTGTAGACGAGACCTGTGAGGAGGAACAATGTGTGGCAGGTGTACATGTTGAGATAAGTTAGCGAGAGCTGGTGGGTTAAGGTCTCTAAGCGACCATAAGGCGCAACACAATATCACAGTGGTCTCTAGGCGACAAAAGGCACTACACAATATCACAGTGGTCTCTGGGCAACCATAAGGCACTACACAATATCACAGTGGTCTCTGGGCGGCCTAGGGCACTACACAATATTACAGTGGTCTCTGGGCGACCATAAGGCACTACACAATATCACAGTGGTCTCTGGGCGACCATAAGGCACTACACAATATCACAGTGGTCTCTGGGCGACCGTAATGCAGATGCAGTTATCAAGTGGCAGCATACAGCAAAGCAGAGCCAGGCCAGCAAACAGGTGAAAAAAACATGTTGCTAATATGAGGGAAGAGTGGGTTGGGCACTTATACTTGTGCATAACAGTTCAAGGTCTCTGGCTAGAGGATTAAGAGTAGGTTGTGGAAGGAGGGCAGTATGCTTACCCTGTAAGCTGGAGGGCAAGGGGTCGTGGCTCTAGGCTCGATGGTGTAGACAGGCTGGAGACAGGCACAGTGCCTTTGTGTGTGCCTTCGTGGTGGGCCGGCCACTTACTGTGTCAAACAACCATTGTCTCCCTTGATGACATCTTGGTCTTCTCTCACACTCAAAGAGATCACGAAAAGCATGTAATGGAAGTCTTCCAGAGGTTACAAGAGAATCATCTCTCTGTAAAAGTCAACAAGTGTGTCTTTTCTGCTCCATCCATCCCTTACTTGGGCTTTATCTTATCCAATATCAGCGTCTCAATGGACCCCAAGAAAGTCTCCACCATTCTTGAATGGCCTTCTCCAAAGACGGTCAAAGAGGTTCAAAAGTTTCTCAGGCTCGCAAACTTCTACCGGAAATTCAATCCCAGTTTCTCTCAAATGGTTTTGCCCATCAAGACGCTCCTCAAAAAATTCTCAGCTCCATTTTGTTAGTCCCAGGACGCCAATGACAGTTTTTGTCACCTCAAGCAGTCCTTTTGTTCGGTGCCTATATTACGTCAGCCTGATCAAAGTCTCCCATTCATTTTGGAAACAGACGCATCCTCTGCTGCAGTAGGGACAGTATTGTTACAGAAACATCAGGACAAGGAACATCCCATTTCCTATGACTCTAAAACACTCAACGCTAGCCAAAAGAACTATTCTGTTATTGAACGGGAGCTTTTGGCCATGAAGCGGGCCTGTCCGGTATGGCGTCATCTACTCCAGGGAGGTGATTATCCTTTCACCATCCCTATGGATCATAAAAACCTATAGGTTTTGAGACAGTTTGAGTGTTATAATACCCGCCAGGCGAGATGGGCTCACTTCTTCACGCAGTTTGATTTCATTATCTCTTATATACCTGGAGCCCAAAATCTATTAGCCGGCGCTCTCTCTCAACGCTGTAACTACACTTCAGATACGGAACCAACAAAGGAACTCATGTTTCCCTAGACCAAGAAGATCGGGGTAAGTCAGAGAAGCATCATGTGGGACCTTCGAAGTAGAAAGACACCCCAAGAACACACAATATCACATCAATGATGGACTCTACACAGTAGATGGGAAATTTTACCTACCCACGCGATCTTTGAGGAAGATCGCGTTTTCCTGGTTTCACGATACTAGAATCACCAGACATAGAGGCTATAAAGGTACACTGGATTACCTCCAACGGTATTTCTATTGGTCAGACATAAAGAAGGATACCTCCCAATACATGCAGTCCTGTACCTTTTGTCTTTGCAGTAAGAACCTCACTGAAAGACCTTTGGGACTGTTGGAGCCTAGTTCAGTAATTTCAGGCCCCTGGAATACGATCTCCACTGATTTCATTGTTGATTTACCAAAATCTCAAGGCTGCACTTGCATAATGGTGTTTGTTGACTCCTTGTCTAAGTTGGCTCACTTTTCCCCATTGCCAGGGGTACCCACCGCAACCGAGATAGCAGATGTATTATTTAAAGATGTGTTCCGTCTCCACTGTATCCCTACCAAAAATGTTTCCGACCGTGATAGTCAATACACTTCTCGTTTTTGGAAGGCTTTCTGCGAAAGGTTGGGTTTAGAAAGGGCTATATAATCAGGCTTCCACCCCAATCCAATGGGTAAACAGAACACATCAATGGCACTCTTGAACAATATCTTTGTTGCTTCATCAATATACAACAAGACAACTTGGTGGCACTCTTACCCACTGCAGAATTTTCTTACAATAACACCATTCACTCAGCCCTAGGGATAAGTCCATTTTACTGCACCTTTGGTTACCACCCACGCTCCGTTCTACCCCTTCCTGGGTTCTCATCCGGTATCTCATCAATAGACTCATCCTTAGCTCTTATTCAGGAAGCCAAAGACAAAGCCAAGGCAAGTGTCCAGGAGGCTAGTGACCGTAACAAATTCCAGGCCGACAAATACCACAGACCAGTCCCGGTTTGGGAAGCTGGATCCAAGGTTATTCTCTCCGCCAAATATCTACCCAGATGGGTACGCCCTTCTAAGCTATCCCCAGATACGTTGGGCCTTATGAGATTACACATAATATTAACCCCATAGCCTTTCGACTTAAGCTTCCAGAGGGTTTACGCCGGGTCCATCCTGTATTTCATTCATCCCAGCTAAAGGCATTCCAGGCCGATGAATGGACACTTACCCCAAAGAAGGTCACTATACCATCAGGTTCTGTAGGAGAAGAGTACAAGGTTACTCAAATCTGTGATTCCAGGTACCATCTGGGAAGATTAGAATACCTTGTACTCTGGAAGGGCTTTCCTTGGTCAGAAAACTCCTGGGAACCTAAGTCCCATATCCACGCCCCTCTTTTGGTGCGTAGGTTCCATCAGTGTCATCCTGGCAAGCCGGGGGGGTGCCTCAGGAGGGGGCATACTGTCATGCCCTGGAGTAAGTGGCGCGTTTGGGATTGCTGGAAAAGGGGCCGCTATTGATAGTTCCATCACGCTTCCCCCTGCGTCACATTGCCGGTCTAGTTCTTTTGTCTCGTGTCCGTCACCGGTAGTTTATTACCAGCTACTTCCGGGTGATGGACGCGTTGCAACTTTCTAGGTTTCCTCCTCTGTTGTACTGCTCTGTATCATTTCTCCTTGCGGTTTCTGCCTGCTTACCTGTTTTCCTCTAGCGCTATTTGTTTCCTTGCAGCCTCTCTTTTCCTCTCCTCTCTCCTATGCTCTTCGAGTGGCTCCTCCCTCTCCTTCCATGCTCCTGCTCGCCAGTGCCTGTTGCCCGCATACTTACTTCCCACCTTCTGCCTTTTTTTCCCGGCTTCTGTTGCATTTACCACTCCCCCTCATTTTCTTCTGTCTCCTTCAGGGTTTTGCTTCCCGGAGCATAGCTGGCCTTTGCGCGGTTTATCCTTTGCCCTCGGCAAGCCACTGTCCAGCTTACGATCAATTGGGTGCTGTTCAAGTCTTCTACCATCTCAAATCATTCTTGGTTTTTTTTGTGCCTCTGGCTTTTTCCCCATTTCTGGCAGTCACGGAGGATCGACCACAGTCCACCGATTCAGTGCTGCTGTGGTGTCCTTCCGTGGCCGATCCTACCTTCACAAAAAAAATAGAAGCCCGGTCTGAAAGGAAGAAAGAAGACAGACCCCAAGTGGAAAGCTAAAGTTGAGGAGGAAGGGGAAGGAGGGGAGACGGAGTCCTCTTCAGAGGAAGAGGATATTTCGGACCCACGTGATAGGTAACTATCAGGGGAATCTTACTGACCCAAACCTGTACCCATGCCCATCCCCTGATGCAGTGGATCCTGATTTTCCTTTCTAGGGACACTAAATTCATTGTAGGAAAATTTGTCTGGGAGATGAAGATGTACTTTTTTGCGGAATGAATGGGACCTAGAAGATGGCGTGGAGGGGCCCAGGGAGAGACGTACACGTTTTCTAACTCATAATTGCTGGTGCAAGCATAGTGGTTCAGCAATGTGTGCAAAACCCTCATGGTCGTCCTTCGATGCAGAGAGGCAGTCAGCTAGATGAGGGAGAACACCAGCTAACTGCCCTTCATCATCATTTGCATCTTTTACTGAAAAAGAGGGTCGTTTCAGAACTTCTGGGGCCACAATGGGCATAGACCCCTCATCTGGAACCAGACATGTCGGTGGAGAGGAAATATGGGCCCCATCTAGTTCTGGTGGCAACGGCCCTGAGGGCATTGTTACCGACATTGAAAGAAGAGATTTTTTACAGGATGGTAACACTGATCATTTACTGTTAGACAGATTGGCAGCAGAACTCTTTACATATACTTTTGATAAGTCACCCACACGATTTCCACTTCTCAGTGAGCGGCTCATGATCTATTTCAAGAAGAAGAGAGACATTATTGCAGGCATAAATAGGAGCAACATATAAAGACATTAAACAGAACGAACAGCATCAGAAGAGCTCAAGAAAGACTTACCAATCATAAGGAGAAGCATAGTTGCAGCTGGACTGGACTAATACTTATCAGAGATCAGTGAAGGAACTAGATCCTATTCAATGCACCCCTGCCAGAAGAAGCAGGATGGAGAGATTATCTTCCATAATTCATAGGTGAGCTTTATGGGCTGGTGTATGCTCACAGAAATGGTACTTTGGGGTGAAGGGTTCGAGAAGTACAACAATAACAGATTGACACACTCACACACTCTTATCTCCACGCAGGTGCAGTATCACCACGTACCACTGCTCACAGCTTTTTTACTGAGGGAGAGGCCTGAAGGGGGTGATTCAAGTTCAGGGAGGGCTGCAACCGTGCCCCAACGCCTCCGCAGAGACCAGGTGAGCGTAACAGTCCCAGAGTGGAGGACCATTCGAGAGCAGAACCTTTGCAAATCAACCCAAGCGGGAGAATAAGAGATTGATCGATAGGCTGAAATATTCAGCAGAGAGCCATCAAATATGAAGGGTCCTCAAAAAGAACTGGAATCTCATCAGATTAGACCCATTTCTTAACAGACCCATGCTAGCATACAAAGGAGGGAAGAACCTTAGAGAGTCACTTGTAAAGGCAGAAAGGGGAAAGAACTGTAGTACACAAACAGAAACTGAGCACATTCCCATGCCTTAACTGCCAGCATGGTTCCAATATCATAAAGGGGGATAGCATTCCTCATCCCTACACAGGCAAGAAAATCAAAAAACATCACTGTGCTACGTGCAATACTGAAAATGTGATGTATGCTCTAAAGTGCCCCTGTGGCATATTCTATGTGGGACAGACCATCAGATGAACAAAAGATTGATGGACAGAGCATAAGTCCAACATTAGAACAGCAATCCCTAAATCACCAGTCCTCAGACACTTCAAGAAGGCTAGGCACACAGTGACTCAGTTGAGGTGTGTGATTCTTGAAGTGATCCACCCTCTACCAAGGAGTGGGGTTCTTATGAAAAAGTTCACTCAAAGGGAGCTTTATTGGATCTACAATGTGGACTATATTAACCCATTAGGGATGAATGAAGAATGTTACTTATGCCCTTACCTCTATAATTATTTTGCCAACAGGTGGCCCTCTTAATAGACAGTTATTTGAAGGAGCCAGAAAGTTAGGCTATACACAGCTTATGACAAGATGGCTATAAGAAATGTAATCCCATGAAGCACACTGCAGGACATACACCTACCCTTTAGAAACAACGTAAGGCGATACCAGTCAAACGGTTAATCATTAAAATGTACACATCCAGTCTTCTAGATAGGGCACTTATATTAGTGATTATATATACACCATCTGAATGTGTAACTAGTATTACAAGATGTACTGTCGATATACTATTTGATTCCTCTGTAACATCCTGAGCTTGATCAATCTGTCTCCTCATTGAGGGGCCCTACCTACAGAGACCACCCTCCTAATTTTAGGTAATTATGAAGCTACTAAGTCTCCATTTGAACCGATTCAGACTTTGCTTATGAGCATTCATATTTTGCATTTGTGTCAAATATTTGCTCTCCCGAGGATATGTTCCAGCCAGAGCATCACAATGGACCATTCAGGTGACAGGTCCTGTGTGGTATTCCATTGACACACACAGGACTTGGAAATTGAATTAGGGGCGGAGTTCACTATTTACTCGTCCCCTTTACAACTGGGAGGATTTTTGTTACATTAATTTGGAGGCAGGTCCTGTTTCCGTCCAATTGACAAGCCCCCAGGGATAGCACACACCGATTGGATGACTGCTTTACTCATGCACATCATGATGCCATTACTGCGGACACAGTCTTTAACTTCCATTTACCCTAGCAACGCGGCTAGCGGCATTCACATTGCTGAAATTTCCACACCAGGCGGCGATCGGAATTGTGAGCAGACAAAACCTTTTCCTTAACAAGACTTTATTCACAACCAAACGCTGTGCCTTACAGACGTTTTCATTTCAGGTGGCTATCCAACCACGATCATCACGTGCAGCTAGATGACCTTAATCTCATTTTGACAAACAGCAGACGCCAGACTTCACTTCAGACTGTAAGTTTCCCTTTACTCATACCTAACATGCCAGCAGTCCGTATTAGACTCTAAGACCACACTTTCCCAACTCTTGGCCCTACTTGCACCAAAAACCTTCTGATGTATTTATCTTAGGATGTACTTTTCCCACAATGGCATACACGGGGCTCCATTCAAGACATGTGGGGCAAGTTGGATTAAGTATCAGGACTAGGTGGGAGAATTCCCCAAATTGGAACATGCATATTTTGCCTAATGTCCAAGACACATGCCAAACATTTACACTCATGAGATTCCCTCAATCAGGCCGATTCATGGAATTAATGTGCACCGAAAATCTCTGCGCAAGCGTGCGAAAGCGTGCGAATCGCAGCGCAAGCGCAAAAATCGCAGTGCAAGCGTGCGAAAGCCGCGCACATTGATTTATGGAAGTCCGTGCGCGTGTAAATCCTGGGATGTGTGCTAAAATCGTGCATGGCGCACGCAGGCGCACACGTCATCAAACGGCATGCGCTACGCACACAGCAAAATCACACATAGCGCGGCGCACACAACAAAAGTGGACGGGACACGGGGCGTAACATGCGGAATGGGGAACAACGCGTGAAAATGTGGGCGTTACGGGGGAAGTACAGGAGTTAAATGTGCGGAACGCCCAAACGTGCGCCTACAATACATATTCATGGAATCGAATAGGGGAAACGTGTGCGCCATAAAAGACGCACTAATCCGGAAACACGTACGCCAGCAGGAAGCAGGCATACACGGTCCCGCGCAGCATAAAAGTGCGCTCAAACAACAAACAAGCTCAGACGCTACAATGAATATACCGTTCCTCGCAGCGGTGGTCGTGGGACACCGCAGGAGGAGGATAGGCAGGCCCAGAATCTTTACAACCAGGACCAGCCTTTTTGGGATGCCTGTTGACCAGGTGTATGGGAGGTACAGGTTTCCACCTCACATAATACTCGACCTGGTGAGTGAGTGGGAGGATGACCTCACATCACCCACCCTGTGCTCCCAAGCACTGAGCCCCTTGGAAAAGGTTCTCAATGTACTGCACTTCTTGGCCACTGGTTCATTTCAGCGGACAGGTGCCATAGTGGGGGGGGGGTGTCACAGGCCACGCAGTCACGCTGCCTACACCAGGTGTTGGCCATCATGACTGCACGCTCTTCAGTCCGCAGGCACATATACCTGCCCAGAACACCTGCAGAAAGGCAGGCTGCCGTACAGGAATTTTACGGGGTGGCACACTTCCCCAAAGTGCTAGGTGCCATTGATGGCATCCATGTGGTTCTACGTCCTTCCAGGGCAACTGAGCACATCTATAGAAACCGCAAGCACTGGCATTCCATCAACGTTCAGGTAGTATGTGATGCCAAGGGAATCATCACCTCAGTATGTGCCAACTATCCAGGGTCCACCCATGACAGTTTCATTTTCAGAATGTTACCCCTAAACCGGGACCTAGAAGCTGGGCGGCATGGTGATACATGGCTGCTTGGTGAGTATAAATGCCTCTGCACATGCATGCATGTCAGATACTCAGTAATGCCAAAACCCCACTAATGATACCCATCATCACCTCCCCAGGGGACAGTGCCTACACTCTGAGCACCCACGTGATGACATCAATTCGGAACCCCACCACACCACCCGAGGTAAGATACAACACAGCCCATATTGCAACCCGGGGCATAGTGGAGTGCACATTCGGAGTGCTCAAGTCACGCTTTCGCTGCCTTGACCGCTCTGGTGGGCAGCTGCTATACGCGCCCCCAGTAGTGTGCAGGATCATGGTGGCAGCATGTGTCCAGCACAATGTTGCAACCCCCGGGGCCTGCCGGTGGACATGGTGGTGCCCCCACATCCCCAACCACATGCACGGCTGTTGCGTGTCGGAGGGGAAAGAGCACGTGGTGAGGCAGCCCGTATGCAGCTGATGGCTAATTACTTTACCTAAAATCACACCCCTATGGAGTGCACACAGCCCTGGCACATACCAGCTGACAATCAATGATGATGACATAAGGGAGAGTCAACTGTCACAACCATACCGGCCTGAGATTGGTCACCTGGAAGTGTTACATTGTGTGCATCCCGACCTACCGAAAGACAACCAATGCTGTGTCACAAAAAGACACACATTTATGCTGCATGAATGACTACCCCCTTGCAAAATACAACATGAAAATAGTGCCATGTCACCCAACCCCTCCCCATCTCAGCTACCAACACAACATGGCTTGTCATGCAATGTGAAAGCAAACAAAGGAATGCACAACACACAACACAAGTGTCACAAAGTGCACTGTCCCAAATGGAAACAGGCCACAGACAATATGCTCCAAGTAATCAATAACAAACAGCACACATGACCAAATACTTACCAGCAACACAATACAGCAACACAGGATGAAACATTGCCAAAATATGACAGTACAAAATCAAAGTAGTGCAAGTCTTACAACCGGAATAAGCCAGCACATCGACCCGTTCCAACTGCAGAGGGTTGCTGTCAGGCAAATATGTCAGTGTACTGCATACAACATGAACTGCATCTGCAAAGGAGACGGCCTTGTGAAGACATGAAGAAGGTACCTGTGAATAAGGAGGAAGACATGGATGCACGAGCAGATATCTTTTATTTTTTTGTTTGTTTGGCTGAAGAATTCAACCTTTCAAAATGTCTTTGTTACAACATAACTACAACATAATTAAACAATTAATTAGCAAAAAAAACATCATATTTTTCTTCCACAATTTTACAATTTTACAATAGAAACCACTATTATACACAATTCTTTAAAAACAACGCAAATGTGTTCAAAAGTTCATTTACATATAATAACACACAAGTTTTTAGTAAAAAGGAAAACTCCCAGTTTCATAAAATATTTGCAGCACTTATAAATTGAGCACGATCTGTTGCAGAACATACAACAATACAGTTTTCAATTTTCATAAAAAAGTTTTCAATTTTCATAAAAAATGGGATCCCGCGGCAGTATTGTTTTTATGAACTGCGTAAGCGCAATATGGATAGTGGTTCAGTTGCTCATGATTAATAAACTCCATATTTCGTAGGAAGAACGATCAGAAGAAAATGGCAATAAATTGGAAAGTAATGTTCACGTAGTCCACACAATGCAGGGCGATCAACTACTAAATGAGATAATGTTTCTAACTGCTTTAAATTTTTACAGAATCGGCAAAAGTTTTCATTTTCAGAGATTAAGCCACGTCTTGCCAGGATCTGATTCGTCGGGCAACGGTTCAGGCGTAACCTTAGCATTTCAGCATGTACAAAATGTGATGGACACTTCATGAGATAATGACCCATTTGTTTACATTTCTTGTGTGGGAACAGGTTTAAATCAAAATCTACATAGTTTGTGGAAATTTGTTGTGTCAGAATCCAATCATGCCAATACATTTGTTTCTTAGCTTTTTCAGGGTTAGTAAGTAATAAATCAATTGTGATATCAGCATCAACAAGCGCAATCAAAATAACTTTGACCCACTTTTTAGGAAATGCATCTTTAGAAGAGTAGATGTACATCGCTAGTGAGCCTAAGATGTTCGGAGTATTACGTCCCAATAGACATTTACGATAAAAGTTACACAGTTTCCAGAGAACCCGTCCAAACAATGAAATTAGGCCCAATTCGTATCTAAGAAAGCAAATAGGAGTACAGGAGGGTAAACGAAAATCAGCTTTCCAAAATTTCCCTTCTAAGCAATCCCAAAATGTTCTTGATTTCGGTAAAGTAGTATCCGCTCCATAGGAGAGAATAGGTGCTGCTTTCTGATTAAAGAAGGTAACAACATGAGTTGAAGTAAATTTGCCGTACTTCTGCAAAATTATCTTTGCTTGGGATATTAAAGTTGTAATTTTGGCCTTCAGAGTGTCATCATAGATCTGATTTTTCACAGAGCCTGAGAATGGAAGCCCTAGGTATTTATAGTTGGAAACAACCTGTAATGGCGTAGTCTGCAGACACCACTGGTAGTTTACCATTTTTGTTTTTGTCTTTCTTCAACAAATTACTATTTGCATCTTAGCCACATTGAGGTCAAATTGTTGTTGCAGACGTACTCGTCCAATTTGTTTAACAGACCTTGCAAGCCTTTAGGGGTTTGGGAGAGTAATACAAGATCATTGGCATATAAAAGCCATATGATCTTTTGTAGCCCCAACTTTGGTGAATCAGAGTCTATATCTCCAAAAGAAACTCCTATATCTAACCGAAAGAGGTGAAACAATGTTGACGCTAAAATGCACCCTTACTTTAACCCCCTCAGGGTCTCAATATTTGTAGATAATAAGCCATCAAGTGAAAGTCTAACTTGCATACTGGTGTTTGTGTGCAGTTTTTTAATCAAGCAGATATCGATACACCATGCAGTGTTCAATACAACAACAATCCCCACTAGGGATATCCATACAGTTTTGACTACAGACTGCCCACACAGCTCATGGGAGCCCAATGTCATTGTGTAAGTCACTGTCACGTGGTCACACCTTTTGCAAGCCCATGGAAAGGGGAAGCAGGAGGGGTGTGTGTGTCAGGAACCCAAGCATCTAACCCAAACACAGGGCAAGCCTGCATGTGCCCAGCTGGAATACAGAGTGAGTACCCACGGGAGCCACACAAGGCAACACACTGTAGAAAAATGTTTTTACAAAAAATACAAAAATCAAAAATGGCCATGTGTGGGCCGGGGGGGTCACCCAGGAGGTTCGAGGACAGGGTGCACACCAACACCTACCTGCATGGATGTTGCGGGAAAAAAATACCTCCATGGGCTTATGGCCTGCACGGCTACGCCAATGTGGGAGAACTGCTGTCGCTCTCTTCACCCTCTGCTGCTGCATCAGGACGTGGCGGTGCTATGGGAGGCAGCCCACGCAAAGCCCTTGTATGGTCCTCCATGGCAGCAAGCATGCGGGTGTGGAAGGTCTGGTTCTGGAGGATGATAGTACGGAGATCCCCATGCAGCACCTCACGGGTTGCCTGCATTTCTGCACACATGGCCTCGCGTGATGCTTGGATCTCCTCACGGGTTGCCTGCAGCTCAGCTGAGAGTGAACATGCGAGCTGCTCCAGCTGCTGTTCTGCCCTAAAATGTCTGGGAAGCCTCAAGTTCAACCAGACTCTTCCTGAGGAAATGGAGTTCTAACCTCAGAGCTTCCCTGTGGCCCTGGGACTCTATAGATATGGCTTCACGCAGAGTCTCCAGTGCCGCCCGTCGGTCCCTGTTGGACGCCAACATGTCTTCCCTGTGTGATTGGCAAATGGAGTCTGTTGCCTGCTGTTGTTGCTCCATCTGCCTTTCAGGGGGGAGAATGGAAGTGGCCACCCTCTCCATTGCCTGAGCCATCATTTCAACAGATGCTCCCTGTTGTGCTGCTATACTGTACATGGAGTTTTCCCATACAGTATGGCCTGGTGGCGTACGGCCACTGCGTCAGCGGGCACCACACTTGTTTGGGGCAAGGCAATCTGCACCTTGCTGTGCTGGCACTGCCTGATGCTGCAGGACTGCATTCCCCCTCTAATCTGCTGGCCCAGGAACAGGATCAGATGTTGTTGAGTGTGACCCTGCATCCGTAACCGTCAAGGGCGGAGTTACCAACACTGACATCCCCATAGAGGGGTCTACGCCTGGTACAGGTGGGTTGGAGAGAACAGAATCCCTGCCAGAAACACTCACCTGTGACAGCACATAAGTCTCATCATCCGATTCAGCACCTGAATCATAGAGGTCTGGGGAGGTGCACCCAGAGACACCCGTGGACAGTATGGTCTGCAGGAGGATTGGGTTTTCAACCACCACCCCACCACGCCCTCCACTGGTACCCGGTCGTGGCTGAGATTCCTCCTGGGTCTGCACCATCTCTTCCACCTCAACAGCATCAAGTGTGTCATCACCTGCAAAAACATGAAAGACAACAAATGGAAACAGGCATGAGCACCATAGCACACACATAGGCCTGACAAGCCAGAGATCCAGTGCATGAATTACACATGCCCCACATGAGTATAACCCTGGCATGCATGCGCTGTCAATGATGGAAGGGGAGGCAAAGAGCAGACACTGAGGACACCAAGATGGAAAAGCAACACATTTGCTGCATGCTGGGTAGCACTGGCATCACACATTAGCCTGTGGTTGGCATGTCCAGTACACATACATGATACATACCAGCACACAGAGGGCATGTAGCATAGCCATGGTACATTTGACAAGTACAGCCATATGTCAGTGAATGAGTATTGTCACCCATCCATGTGAGATGGACATGATGAGATGAAAAATGCAAAATAGTGTGACAAAATATGCATGTGCCACACAGTGCAACACATCCATTGTACAATAATACAGTGATGGCAGGCAGATGGATACATCAATGGTTGGTCACTTCAACATGACAGAAAACAGCTATCATGTTCCACATTCAAACAGGCCCCAAAAATGTATGTGAGCAGGCCATTACTCAATCAGCCTGAATGGTCAAATATTTCCCATAACAAGGTAATAAAGGTGGGCCAATGTGGGGTCTAATCTATGACAGAATCATGTCACATATGTGGCATTAGGGCTTAAAAATGCATTGCAAAAATGGAAGAATTGAAACAATCAGGCTGAATGAACACTGAAAAATTCTGGACAATGTTGCTGCAAGATGACAGGTCAAGGGCAACTGCAGTAATGTGGTGCTAATTGGCTACTGTGGTCAGAAGGGATACTGTCATACCCAAATCCAAGGCCGTTGAATGTTTTGGAGGAAGCACGTAGGTGACCCATATCACTCAGGACTACACACCCTCACCTGGCACTCAATTAGAACACATCACCCAAGCTACATACACATGGATTACACAAACATGCATGGGCACTCACCGGACAATGCTTTGTAATCTGGTAGCTCTCCCATGCCTTGGATCTGTTCCTCTGTGATGAAGGTTCCAGCAACAGACTCATGTTCAGTGAGTTGGTTGTCTTCTGGTGGAGACCCACCGCCAGTCACCAGAGTAGAGGCATGATTTGAAGCCAGCTTGTTCTTTGCTCTACGTTTCAGGTCATTCCACCGCTTGTAGCAATCATCAGCTGTGCGCCTCACAAATACAAGGGCACTAATGCGGTTCGCGATGGTCTGCCAGTGTGCCCTACGTTGACCAGGTGTGATCTTGCACCCTGCAGTCACCACCATTTCGCGGCTATGTGCTGACACATAGACCACAAGTGCATCAAGTTTGGCGTCATTAAAGCTAGGCTTCCTTGACGTGCCGGAGTGTAAAGCCGTGTCTGGGGTCTCAGCCTGTAGTGCCAGAGCACCCTTCTTCTTCTTCTTGGAAGGTTGTGCGGATCCTGAGTGGCTTACGCCGCTCTGGTCAGTAGGGGCAGAAGCGCAGATGGACTGGGTACTAGAAGCCTGTAAAGGCACAATGACCATAGGTCTTGGTGCATGCATTGGCTGTAGGGTGATGTTGGCAGGGCCAACGTCGGTGTGATGGACCTGGACCGACACTGTCCCGGCTGGGAGACTCAGAGCTGGGGTGGATTGAGCTGCAGCTGCCTCTGCAGCCTCCCCACCCTGGCTGCTTGGGGCAGCAGATGACATAGCTGCCCCAGATCCACGTGGCCTGGTGACAGCAACATTCACTGCCACATGTGGCTTAGACTTGCTGACCTGGAAGTCAGCCTGGGAGTCATCCTGTGCCGGTTCAGGTGCCAAAATGGGCCGGTCCAACAATGGCTGAGCTGGGATGGTGTCAGCTACATTTCCCACAACCATTGGGGGGGGGGGCATGGGTGTCCCCGATTGGTCCTCCACACACAGGGCTCTAGGGGCACCCTGTAAATCCCAGCCACGTCCCGTACCGCGCCCACCACGCCCACCTTTTGGAGGTCGGCGACCTTTGTCTCCCTTACTGCTTTGTCGCCTCCCACACGTGAAATGTCACTTACACGCTTACGCGCTAAGGCCCTTTCCTCCAATAGCACGGTGACGTGCATTTTTCTCATGTGCTGATTCACTATGCACCCGTGTTGTGGGGAACGCCTGCGCGCGTAACGTCACTTATACGCTTACGTGCTAAGGGCCTTTCCTTGTATTTCACGCTGACGTGCACTTTTTTCATGTGCCAAATCACTCCATGTCAAGCTGGCGACGCGAAAACACACGGAAGACCACGCTCCTGCCCAAAAGGCCATTTTCCTGCCCCCAAGTGCCCCGAGCACGCTCCCATCAGCCATCTGCTGCTGCCTCCCTGCTGCCCACGTGCCCTGCTATTTGGTGCCTGCACGTCAGCCATCTGCAGGGGTCCAGTTGCTGTGTCCACCCCTGCTGGAACAGAAGACTCCAGACTGGGATACCATAGCTCCACAGCCCAGCCCCAGGACCCAGTTGCCCACCCACGCCTGCCTCGGGGGTCCCCACGTCGGGGCAAACACCATCTGAGACCACTGGTAACCCCCAATCAGAGAGGCAGAGGGCCACCAGCTTCAGTGAGAAGGAAGTTGGTGTCCTGGTGGAGCATGTCTTGGGGCATTATGATGCCCTCTTCGGAACATCACGTGCCAACAAGGAAGGATGGTCGAGGATCTGGGAGGACGCAGTGGTTGCCATCAACGTGGAGGGGGTGGCAACCTGTGACATCAAGCACGTCAAGAAGCGCTGGGAGGACTTGAGGTCCAGGACCCTCTACAAGGCCCGGCGCCTCGCGGTGGGGGGCGGGGCAGCATGAGCAACATCCAGATGAGGGTCCTGGAACACGTAGGCCCAGTGCTCCACGCCCAGATCCTTCGGAGGCGAACCCGTCTGGAGTTGAGCGGTAATTGGCCAAGCATTGCTGTGTGAGACAGGGCATGTTGCAGTGTGCTGGAAGTCTGATACTTGCCTGTGTGTGTGACATAGGCCATGTATGGATGTGTGTGTGCAGGGACATCATGGTCATGCATGTGAAACCAGTAATGTGTGAACCACATGGATGGTTCATGTGTTCCAATGCAACATGGGGAGCTGTATGCGGAATGCACACATGAAAGCATGCCAGTCTCTGTTCTTGGACATGGAGGAGGTGTGAGGGATGGGTGCTGCTGTCATGTACATGTATGGTGCACATTTGTGTGTGTCTGAGAAGTGTGTGTGTGACTTTGAAACGCCATGGGTGCATGACACATGTCCATGATGATGCGTAGATTCACTCATGCAGTGCCGTCACCGTTGTATCCACTGTGTCTTTCCACTGTGTCTGTGGTGTACAAGCCATGATGCATGATCCTCCGGTGATGTGTGTGCATGGGATCAGTGTGAGCCATGATGCCTGTGAGTTTCAAGGCAACATTTTGGTTAACAGAGGCCCTTGTACATGGATGCTGATGATGATTGCAGGCGCCGGGACTGTTTCTGCGTGTGTGTTGCGTTCATTCACCCATGTGTTGTGGAGGGACAGGATGGAAGTGACATTTGACAGTGCCACTCATGTGTTATTGCTTCCTGTCTAGTGGAATATTGTACTGTACCCTGATGCTTGTGTTCCATGTCTCCTTCTACGCAGTGTCAAGTGAAGAAGAGGGCGGAGACAGCGCTGTGGAGCCAAGCGGCGGGGATGCCTCCACCGGGCGGCGACGCAAGGCCCAGCCATCCTCCCAGGAATTGCCATCATCCGGGAGCGAGGGGGCTAGTGCCGCGTCTGCCACTACGGCTGTAGCGGAAGGGCCGGGTGAGCCCCCACAGGGGCTTGCAATTGCGGAAGACGGTGTGGAGACATCCAGGTTGGTGGTCTCCACAGAGGAGGAGGAGCCCGCTACTGAACCGCACATGGGGCCTGGTGGGGGTAGTACCACTGGTGCAAGTGGTGCAGTCCAGGGCCGGGGTCAGGAGGTAGCACAGGTCACCGTGGAGGGGCCTGTGCATGTCGCTGTCCTTGACCCTGTGACTGCACCACCATGCACCAGCACGGATGCCCCGTCCCAGGCCCCTCCGAGGGTAGGGGGAGTGCCACGTCATCTGCCTCTCCAATACATGCGGACGAGGGGTCCCACGACCGTATGGGCTCTGTCCTGGTTGGTGTCACGTTGTGCATGCGTGACATTCGTGATGACGTGCGTGCTTCCTGGGCAGAGCACGCACGCCATCACGAAGAGCAGCGTTGCGACTTGGCACTGTTGGGAGGGGCCCTGGTCGGCGGGTTCCTACATGTTTTGCGCACTCTGGCAGACCTCTCCTCCTCTGTGGAGACTATGTGCCAGTCATTCTCCCTGCCGTTCCACCAGGGCCCCCTGTGGACCTGGCCTGACTAACACAGCCAGCTTGGTGGAGATCCCATCCCTGCCACAGTCGGGATTCGGCGGTCCAGCAGGGGTGGACACCCTAACAATTGGAGACCAGCAGATGGAGGATGTGCAGGCATCAGACAGGGCACATGGACAGCAGAAACAGAAGCAGGCTCTAGGTGGGAGCAATGATGGCTCAGGGCCATCGACATCAGAGGGGCAGGCATCGGCCAGAGGGCAGGAGGACCCTGCAATGGGTGTTTCTTCCGTGTGGCTGCGGTTGGGCCAGCGTATAGATGCGGAGCGGCGGCGGGCGGAATAGGTGCGGCTCACCATGGTCAGGGCAGAGTTCCCCATGCGTCAGGCGTTGAGGCGGGCAGAGTGCCTCGAGGCAACTCACAGGGAGTTGGAACAGTCCATGAGTACATCCCTGCGAGACCTCGGGGCTAGGGCAGAGTCCCGCCTCTGGGACATCGACATGGAGTTCGATGAAGCCCTGGCCCGGGACATCACAGAGTGAGCCATGGGACTTGCCCGCCGCCATTGTATATCGTTAGATAGTGTTAGGTTTCCTTTGTTTTTCTTTTAATTTGGAGTTAATGGACATGTCATTGCTTTTGTGCATATCTCATTGAACATTTCCTCAGTCACGTATTGCCACTGTGTGGCTACGTTGTGCATTCCTGCATAGGCATGGTGGTTCATTTAGACAATCATGGCATGGGTAATTTGGGAGTAGTTTCTGTGGATGGTTGCATGCTTGGATTGGGGCAAGGGGGATTAGGGTTGGCTTTAGGGACATGGGTCTGTTTTGTTAGGACATGTTGTTTGTTGGGGCATGAGTCGGGGCCTGCTGGCAGGTGCCTGTCAATGCTGGGGGGTGGGGGTGCTGGGGGACATGAGTCGGGGCCTGCTGGCAGGTGCCCCTCACTGCCGGGGGGTGGGGGTAATGGGGGACATGAGTTGGTGATCACTAGTGGAAGGTGACATGCGGGCTTGCTGGGGGGCGTGCCCATGGTGGATGGGCTGCCTGTGGGACATGTCCAGGGGTGCAGGGTAGTCCCCTGTGGTATAGGTTGCCTGCAGAGGCATGGAGGGGGTAGAGGGCACACCTGGGAGGACCCACACTGCCCATTCACGTGTGGGACTCCCTGCGCACCCGACTGGATACACATACCCCACTCGCACAGGTCCAATCACGTATGAATCTTCCCGCGCACCTCAGTAATACACGTACCCCGCTCGCACAGGGCCAATCGCATGTGAATCTTCCCGCGCACCCCAGTAACACACGTACCCCACTCGCACACGGCCAATCGCGTGTGAAACTCCCCGCACAGCGGGGTACGTGTATTCGGAGGGGTGCGCGGGGAGTTTTACAGGCATTTTCGTGGCTGGGGGCCTGTGCGCCATGTACGGGATTTGTGCGCTGTATATGGCACACGGGGAGGCGTTGGGGGCGTAACTGGAACTGCTGCAGGGTTGCTGTGCCACTCTGCTCCACGGCTGGTTATGGATGTGAAAATCCATGAATAGACTGTGCGCGGAAATGGATTTTGGCGCACGCGGCTGGCACAGACTGTCGCACGCGCACACTGTGCACCAGCCGTGTGCGCCACTTGTGTGCTGGATTCTATGAATTACCCCGAATATCTTTTAATGTAGGTCTCGTGACCTAACCAGTGAAGTAACTCTGGAAATGCAAGTCTGCCACATTTGAATACGACACAATGCCAGTACCCATTGACCTGCAAGGTGATTTACCAAGCTTTTGATGATTTAAGTTATTGGGCCTCATTACCAGTATGGAGGTAGCCATGCCGCTTTCAGCGGCATGGCTACCCCCATACCGGGTAGCAGGTCCGGGTTCCAGAAATAGGGAATTACCGGGCCATTCTGACCTTGGAGGGCCCGGTAATTCCCTTTCCTGGAACCCGGACTGGGTATATCCCCATTCCCATTTGAGCGCCCATAGGGTGCAGCGGATGGTAGTTGCCACACCTGTGGAACTTTCCTTTTTTGCATTACATACATTTACAGCCTATGTGCCAGGGTCATAATTTCTCCCCTGCACTTCGAATCACACTATGTACAACTTAAATTCTCTTCTAGTACCAAACGGGTATACCATGTCTCGCCAGTTTCACCCTTCACCCCTCTCTTCTTCACCCCCCTTCTAGTGCTTCTAGAGTGGTAATATTTCTGGGCCTTTTCCTGGTCCGTGGGGCAGGGATAGCAGTACCCCATAACTGCCACTGGGATAGAGGGCTCTTCCTGAAAGGGAAATGCAGAATACCACCTCTCGTCTGAGGCCATCTCATTCCCAATTCCCGAAGTACCATCCACCCAGGTGATCCTCCAACGTTTCTCAACCCCCAGGGTCAGGATCTAAGAGTGATGGCCTTCCCCTGGCCACCTGAGAAGAAGACGCAAGGGGAGCATATGTGAGGATGCCCTCAGTTTTCTCACAGTGGCTTGCAGGTTTGTCAGGAACCAAGTCTGGTAGGAAATTCCAGCCATCTCCTGGATGTGGCCTGCCCCAGAATTCCTGGGATCCTTGTCTGTAAACTGGTCAGGGCATCCACCTTGCAACGGTTCTTGGTTTTGGAATAGGCTAGGACCTTTGCTCTGTGCCTGTTCCCCTTGTACGTGTGTTACAGGACCAATTCCCTGCACCCTCTCCCCTGTTTGCCTCATCTGACTCACCAGAGTGGGGCAGTCCCTCTGTTTCTGGCAAGTGAAACTGACCTGGACTCCCGCTGAAGAAAACTTCTCCAGCTCTGGCAGGCTATATGTCACTTTTTGTTTACTGTAGGTGTTCTTCATTTTCCATTTTGCCAGTGTGTTGTGTGACTTTTTTTTTCCACCAATGTATTTTCCATCTTACACTGCATGTGACTATATATTAATTTCCCCTGCCTCTGAATCTACCCACTCTGCCCTGACTACAGCTTCTATGCTGTTTATGCTAGTGGTGTATATTTTGCCAAGTGCTTGTGTGTTCCTCTATGTGTGTATTTTGTCCTGTATTTAACTATTGCATTAACGCTTCACTGTACTTGCTTCCAGCATTGCCTGATCACTGTGTTCTGTACTTTTACGTTATGATCCCTATTGTTGCTTGTTTTCTGGCACATTGGACTTTGCCACACTGTTGACATTGTGGGCCTCATTACGAGTTGGGCGGTATCCAGACTGGGAAACAGTCCAACTGTATTTGCGTCACCGCCCACCTGTCTGGCGGTATTACTGCCAGATGACGGCTTGAGCGGTAAATGTAATTTCCCATTCCCCATTGGGTCCAATGGACACAATGAGGAATTTGTGGCGCAATTACTGCCGGCAGTATTACCGCATGGCAATTGTGCCAAAAATTGACATTTTTCCAGCGCATTTACCCCAGCTTAGAGCTGGGGGTAAATGCTGCCAGACTTGTGATTGGGTGGACCCTTAAGCGCAGCAGTAATAGCATTACTGCTGCATTTAAGGGTAACCACCCAACTCATATGAGGCACTGTGTCTTTTGTGTGTGTGTGTGTGTGTGTGTGTGCATGTGAAAGAGAGAGAGAGAGAGAGGGAAAGAGAGAGAGATAGAGAGAGAGAAGAGAGAGAGAGAGAGAGAGAGAGAGAGAGAGAGAGAGAGAGAGAGAGAGAGAGAGAGAGAGAGAGAGAGAGAGAGAGAGAGAGAGAGAGAGAGAGAGACTCTGCCTTGCTATGTGGACCTTGGTTGAGCTCCTGTTATTGGGGTTAGTCTGCTCTGTGTCGTCTGCACCGTGTGGAGTGTGTGGAGTTTGTGGAATTCCAGCCATGCTCCAGCCCCAGAAAAGGACTCCATCCTCTCCAGAAACCAGTTTCCCTGTTGTTAAACCTGTCCCATGCCCAAGAAAACAGCTGCAACATTTACAGCCAGAAAACAGTCCTGCAGCCTAGGGCTGACCCTTTACATCCCTTCCTGAGAACTTCCTCCACCCCAATCATCTATTTTCCCTGCCTGTTTGATACCATGTATTTAGACTCCCCGTTTGCCAGGTCACCAAGGTGACCCTTTTCATCAATTCCTGAGAATGTGTGCTCACCTGACCTCACCATGTAATTTCCATCCTCCTTCCCTGGGAACCACATAGAAACTAGTTCTCCGCTCTGTGGAAGTGGGTGGGGGTGGGCTCTAGAGGGAGGCTTGTCTGACACTGTTATTACCCTCCCCTTTGTCATGTCATCAAACATCATGGTGATGGGTAGTGGGGCTGATCTGGAAAGGGGGTCAGTGACAGCCTTATATGCACATGTGGAGAGAGGACTGTGCTCTCTTTTTGGTTGCTGATGGTGGTGTGCTGACAGACAGGGGCAAAGAAGCTGAGGAGGCCCTTTCAGCTGGTACTATGTCCCTGTCTCCCATATTCAATTCTTCCTTTTTTCTTCTCCTCCCCCAACATGCTCTATTTTTCCATGAGTAGGCCTCCTGCCCTCTCTGCCTCAGCCTCCCCTTGCTTCTTTCTCGTGGCCTCTCTGCCCCTGCTTCTCTCTACTGCTCTCTCCTGACCTCTCTGCCCCTGATGATCTCTCCAGCTCTCCCCACTCTCCCCTCCTCTCTCTCTTCCTGACTCTCTCTCTCTCACTGTACCATTCTCTCTTTCTTTACCCCTTCTCTTAGCCCTAACCATCCCTAACAGCTGCCTTCTCTCCTCTCTCACCTTACCTCCCCAATGGCTACTGTTCTCCTTGCTCCCCGCTCTCCCCCTCTACCCCTCATCAGCCACCCATTCTTTCTTCTCTCTCCACTGTCCCCAGTCTCTCTCTCCTGCTTCCCAGCAGCCACCCACTTGAACGTTACCCTCTACAACCCATCCTTCTGCCCTTGGGGTCTTTTCTACCCCCCTGCATCCAAGGGTACTCCCCAGACCCCTGGGTCCCATGCCAGTGGGTGTGCCTAGCTTGTATGTCTGCCATCAATGCCCCATTGTGTGACTGCACCCAGTGCAGACAATCATCCATGTCCAGTGTGCCTAACATACTCTGCTGGCAATATGTCTACTTCTCTGCGTGTAATAAATCTGTTCTGCAAAGACTGTGTTGTATTCATTAGTGTTCCCAATGTTCAGTGTATATTGTCTGTTATTGTCAGAGGTTGGTGCCCAGTCCATATGCAGACACAATGCATCCCTCACGGGGTCTGCTTACTCTGTGGCCCAAAACGATGGCCTTGACTGGGGTCTCCCACACAGCCTTCCCCAATTTGGCCTGCCTCCCACGTTCACATCTGAAACTTCCCTGTCCGCCATCTTAGATATTTCCTCTATGTCCATAGGCTACCCTGAGATCACTGAATCCAGTGCTAACTCCACAGTCACCTCAGTGGCCACTGAGTCCTCTCTTGCAAGAATAGGAGCCTCAGCGGACACCAGACCTTGACTGGGAGCTACCAGTGAGACCGGCCTCTCACTCTCTCAAGAGGAGGAAACCTCCTGTTTTAGGAACAGTCCAGGGCATTCGCTCTGCATCTGCTCCCTTTGCTGAAGTGGTTTGTGACCTCCACCCTGTACCTGCTCCGTGGTTGAGGAAGCCGCAGGACCACAGTCCTCAAGTGCTTCCTCTTTCACTGCTCCAGTGACTGCCATGACTATCTCTGGGTCAGGGAGGCTACTACCCAACAGACACCGTGTATGGGTGTGCCACTTGGTTGTACCCAGTCCAACGTCCTGTGTAGTGGCTATTTAGGTGGAAAGGGTCTTACCTGCCCTTAAAAAGGAACAAAGAGAAGCAATCCCCCCAAGGCTGAAGTCTTGTCAGTGGACAGAGGAGGGCTTTGTCTGGGAAGACCACCCATAATCCTTCCATGGATGAACTGGGCCCACAGGGCTGACACATGTGTGAAATCAAATTGGATGTGACTGTAATAATTAGGAGAATGCCATCCACCATACTCTTAAGGGAACACATACACACTATGCTGTTGGCATGGAGCTTATGACAGGGGAATCTGATTAGCATATTTTCCTTTCAGAGATGGAATTACCCGCATTATTGTATTACTTAATAAAAAGTCAGGGCGCTCACACCCTTGACAGATGGCAATTCATCACAGGGTTAAGTAGCACATGGGTCCTGTTGGGAATAGCAACAAAATTATCCTTTGAAAGGGGAAAGATATGCACAGTATGGGACCTATTGAAAGAGGACATGATAAGAAAACCATTTTGGAGTAATAAAGATGACTGGTTTCGGGGGATATAGCAGCACACGTGCTCTGTCTGGGGAGTATACATCACCTGTTTGTGGGGTGGTGGACAATGAGCATAGGTGAGGAACAAGGCAGGTTACACTGAGGGAGGAGAGTGTGGGTAGGCAGGTGACAACTTGTACCTGTCAGATATGATGGAGCTGCAGCTCACCAGAACCTATAAACTTCAGTACGCACAAGCAACCACCCCTGTGCTGCATGACTGAGCGTGCTGTTAGTTTCTATGGTGCTGATTCTCATTACTCATTTCTATGTATAACATTGCCAGTAATGCTATGTAGAGCACACACTGCTTTATTTAATAATGGCACGTTTCAGGACATTGTTTTAAAGAACTGTTTTATAGGAGTTGTGGATTTTTCTAAAGCATACCCATTCATGCTTCCCAGGCGTCTCTCACAGGGGACATTTCAATACAGGTGGGGCAGCTCCTGAATGCCCATGTTCAGTGTGAAATGAGTGATCAGAATTTGCTAAATGCTGAGTGCTTATCCACTGTGATGAGCAGGAAAGAAGAGGGAGAGAGACTGTTGGCACCGGCTGAGGGCACAATGCTGATTGGCTGCTGTGGGGGTCCTGATATTTGCTCACAAGGAGCTCCATTTCATGTAATCTCTCAAATCTGTCATTGCAACTTTTGGGTTTACAGTTGATGTTTTCTTTGCTGCTAGATGAGTATAAACGTAAGATTTCTGCAAATTAGGAACCCTCCCGTCTTGAAATAGAATGTAAGCTTTAAGATTGCTTTCTTTTGGCAATTCCCAGCCATGTATTGGTAAGAGTGCATGTAAGGCAGTATGTTTACTACGGCTGCTGGTGCACTGCTAGAGTTTAATGCAGGCGAGCTGTAAAATATCTACACATTATAAATAACAAATAAGGGCTTTAGATTAAATCAATTAAATCTGCTCAATATTTTTTTAACAATCTTGTTTTGTTGTATTTCTTGCCAACCTTAAAACATTTTATAAGCATAATAATAATAATAATAATAATAATACTCACGATAACAATAATATTCAAGCCACATATGGAAAATTGGAGGATAGCTTACATAAGCATGAGTACAAGTCCAAATATCAAGTGGAATGCATGAATGACTATATTTTAGGAAATACAAACACAGTGTTTGCTTATTGCTTGCAGCTCATAATTTAGAGTTTGGGTACAGAAGGATAGTCTTTTCCCTCCTTCATCATTCATCTGTACAAAAAGAAAATAATTGATATCATTTCCAAATATATATGATTGCGTAAATCACAAATACAAACGTCATTCAGTAGTCAGATTGAATTAAGATGACTATTATTCATCTTTAAGAGCTACAGTAGTAGTGAAACCCCTTCACTTGTTGGATAATGATGCAAGAACTAAAGAGGCGATTTTGGCCGAATTGTGTAGACTTTGCTAATAAAGATAATGTAGGTCACATTCAGGATATTAATTATTTCAGAAAATAATGATTTAAGGCCGATTAAAGAGCAACTGAAGGACAATTGAAAAACAAAACCGCACACATCTTTGTTTACCAAGAGAACACAAAGTGAGAGAGGAATTATTTAGCGATTTTTTAAATGTCTACATTAGAGCTTTTTGCACTTTTATGAATCATGTTTGTCAATTTTTCATGTGTTTCAATGAATTTCTTGTACATTTGAATAGAATATTGAAACTATTCATTATTGTTTGCATTACAATTTCCATATTTAAATAACAATGTAATTTTTGATTAGAGACTATGCAGATAAAGTCCCAGGGTGATGCAGGCTGCTCATAGATCTTTAATGGTGCAGTAAGGCAGAGCGCCTGTGGTCAAAGTGAGCAGGAACGGCTGGAGCGTTGTTCCACTACTTTTATTTTTTTACTGTTAAAAGCTCCACTACTTTTTGCAACCATTTTCACCATTCCAGAACTGTTCTTTGTGAAGTTAAAGACATTTTTCCATTTTCCTGGTGGATATCAGTAACAGCTAAACTGAAATCCGTGTCAACTCAATTGGCTGTCAACCAACATGACTGCAACCCTTGAAATATGTGTTGGATGTTGCTCCCTTCCTTCCTTCTTTGCTCCCTGCCGGAGTCACAGTTCCACTACTTTTTTGGTACACTTATATCACTGCAAAGGGCATTAGACTACTAATATGTGCCACTTTAACTTTTATCCTTTTACCTGGGGATGTCACTTAAGTCATCCTCCTCAGAGTACACCTTCAATGGTGTCGAAGATAGGGTTAGCATTGAATTCACAATGGCATTCTTCTCTTCATCTCCACTGTTAAGCTGTGGCTGAGCAGTCAGACTTCCCTCAAGAAGAGTTAGGCAGTATGTGGAGTATACAAAATAGGGCCATTTACACAGTAGAACAAGCAGACACGGAGCAGAGCTTGGGTGTAAAGATATATAGTTATTTATTTATAAAAACACATCTGAAAAAAACACTGGCACTTATACGGCAAACAACTTCAATTACAATTACTATACGTATATCTCTCCTCTAACAATAGTTCGACAAGTCTAGGTTCAACGGCACCACTTATTTGCAGACAGAGGTGAATGCTTTAACCTAGATGGCGCTCTAATATTCGTTAGAACGGGAGAGAAAAGGCAGGGACTGAAACCAACTCGGTACCAACTCTTTTACGAAGCAAATGCAAGGCAAGTAAGGCAGGATCTACTGTGGATCACAAAGTTCAGAGGCCAGGCCCACTCGGAGAGAGGCAAGGCGATATATCCCAAAAAACGTATCACAGTGGAAATGCACTTCAAGTCTTTGTAGCAAATTGTCACAGAAAGGTTTGACCAGTTTAGAACAAACAGTTAAGAAGGTCTCGAGGTGACCCGATGGGTAGGCAAGGATTGAGACACCTCATGCTAACCGTCACCAGGGAAACCAGGCGGACACGGTACCTTGTATGTGGAGAGACAGCTCCGGCGGGGGCAGTTGTTCCTGGTGGTGGATGCAAGTCGGGGCTTTGCCAAGAGATGAGATGATCTCGTCGTCGAAGGAAAGTTTAAGATCGTTGCACCACCAGGGAAGAGACCAGCCGTGGAGTGTTCCGTCACAAGGCACCACCTTTTGGTCGTAGTATAGGCTAGTGGCTATCCGGTTGCTGGGGTGCTCAGCACGGGCAATTCGACCACTACGCCCTGGAAGTGAAGAAAAAGCAAAGGGACTGGTTGTTCCCACCAGTCAGGGGGAGAAGACTCTCCAGCGGGGAGATCTCCTCTGTCGTTGGGAAGTGGTGAGTCAGTTCAGCAGGGCTCCACCGGAGGTGTCGTCGTTGCAGGTCGGCTCAGCTTTACCCTCGTCGGATTCTTAGGTCCTGTGGCGACTTCTGAAGATCCAGTCCCAAAAGCCCTGCTTTTATGCAGAAAACCCCCATTCATTCAGCCTGGCTGTCAATCAAAACACGCTAAGTGGTGAGCAGGGTGGCTCACCACTTGGGCCAATCACACCAGAGTGCGACTTGAATTGGCAAGGCAACTCAGTCCAGGGTGCCTAAACGCCCTCCACACTCCCTGTGGTACCCAGACAGAATGGTACCACTTTGGAGGGCTTCTGTGTAGAAGCCCACCAAAAGTGGAACAAAGGGCTCAACCTTTGGTTCGGAGTTACAGAGGTGAACACAGACGCCATTTTAAAAACCGAGTTCTGGCAGAAAATACTGACCGGTAGACTTATTTAAGACAAATGAACCGGCGGTATGTTAGAGACTAACAGGAAAAAGTATTAGCCTCCAACAATGGGAAGAATCCCATAGAGTTATATTCGGGGTCGAATATAACAAGTAGTTTCCACTGCCACCAGCCAAAACTCGACGAGGGGGGACGGGACAACAGACCCAGGGGTAATGGAATTACTCCTACTAGTACGTCCACAATAGGATGGTTTGTACTAGTTCTGTTAGTAAATTTAGGTCTAGTAAAGCCAATGGTGACTTTACATGCCCTGGGAGACAGTAGTCAGTCCCGGGGTATGGAGTCTATGGTGGGGATCCTCTAGGACGCCCAGTGTGTCGGCATGGAGGGTGCGGTGTAACACACATAGCAAAACACATGAGACCCTATGGAGTAAAAGACCCCATAGCCCATAGAACACATTGACATTCACAGGAATTAACCACATTCATGTCCAAGAGTGGGAGAAAAAGAGTCTCACTCTTGGCAGGATGGAAAAAAACAAACTCTAGAAATCCAGCAAAGCTGCTGGGGGACTCACTAGGTTAGGAAATTCAGCCTAAACAGAGAATTCTCCCTAACATCCACATGGGAGGAAACCTCAATATTCTGATGGCACCTTTTCCTTTTTTTTATATTGGTTCATTACAAACCTTTACAAAAGGAACGAATCATCATACAATCTTCAAAAAGAAAGAGAACTTCACATGATCTTCAAAAGAGCAAACATATTTGAAAAGGAAATGTCATATCTAACACCTCCTCCCTTTCCCTAAATTTCCAAATACATTTGCTCTAAACAGGCCTAAGCAAAGCCGCCGCCCTTAAAGCACTCCCAGTCTGGGTCGTATTACGTAAAAGCTCTTATGCAGTTTCGTGGCTTTTTAGCCGAATAACCATTTCTTCCAAAAAAGAATGTCAGTGCTATAGTTAGTTTGCGATCCGTCTCATCAAAATATTAACTGCCACCATTCTTCGGCACTTGTTGTAGTTCTTCCTATCAAAGCTTTCCGAGGTGGTCTGTTCTTTCCTGTCGGAGAACCGGGCAGAAAAGTGTGAGATGTTTCAGTGGCACCTTTTCTGAACTCTACGACTCAGATACGCAAATGCCGTGGCCTGTTGTTTGTGTGAGGTTGCGTGGACAGGTTTGCACCATTGTAGACGCGTGATGTACTTTGGCACTTGACTGCCGTGTCTTTGGCACAGACGTAAACATTGATGCATACAGTACCAAATGCCTCTTGGAAACCTTTCTAGATAGTAGATTTATGCCCTTAAAGTAAGGCCCAGCAGCTATAAGATGTGCCTTGTGATTTAAGGTTGCATTGATTGGGGGTACAAGTTTTTGCACAATACAGCAAACAAGTGTGGCATCACTGCTGTTTTCTCCTGCTTCCACAGCAGGAATATCCTGCTTACCAGGTCCACACCTGCCCCGGCTGTTTTTGGCGAATGATAATGGCATGTTTTCAAAATAAACAGATCATGTTTACATTCCTCTTGGTATAGAATTACCGCAGTAGGTAAATAAGCAAATCCACCTCTCAAATGTATGCAAACAGGATGACCGCTCTTGGTCAAGTTTCATTCCCCATGGATTCGTCCCTTGCGGCTTCAGTTTAGAACAAGTGACTGGGATCACACACATATACTGAACGGTGTCCTACAAATCGTGAGCAGATACAATTGTCATGGTCAGGGGTGGACTGGGAACCAAAAGAGGCCCTGGAAATAATGTTCAAAGTGACCCCATCTTACACATTTTCAGCAAGCCCAACCCTTTGCCTATGAGAACATTTGAAAATAAAATAGGGTACCACACAAAAAAGGACCAGGATGCAGAGGCACAATTTGCAAATGTTATTATGTGTGTGTGTTTCACAGGAATATATGCAGGTATCACATAAACTGGGGACTGTAGAGCAAGTCATTGGTCTTGGGCAACATACAGAAGGAATTGGTAGGTTCTTGTTACTGTCTATTAAACGTCTCTTGAAACTTTCTTGGGGATAGACACAACTGTTTTAGGTGCCTGCCTCACTGGAGCTGGCCACACGGCCTTTCGCACAAAGTCCCAAAAAATATTGTGACATTCTGCGGTCCTGACCAGAATCAGGAAAATGGACTCCAGCCTTAACGCAAATGTTTCGCAGGATTTCAAGACGACTTCTCGGTGCCTGGGAGTGAATAAAAACGCTTCTTTCGCATACACAGTAACGATATGTGTGTGGTACACTATACAGCCCTTCACAATCTAGGACAAAGTGTTCTCTCTCTGTTTTTCTCTGTTTCCCTTTCCAACTCGCACACAATCCCACCCTCAGCCCACCTCTTTCGCGTTCTCTCTTCCCTCTGCTCCCCCACGCTCTCTGGGCCTGATTTACACACGTTTTCAATGGGATTTTCCCGTTGAGAAACGTGTTTGTAAAACAGGCCTTGTATCTGTCCATTTCTCTTAAACTCTGTCTTTGTTGCTCAGGTAGGGGAACCAACATTTGAATTCCTTGCGCATATGGGGTGGTGAGGGCGGGTATGGGGGCGGGGGAAGTGGCCAGATTGTATTGAAGTCCAATTGATAGTATTGCAACATTTAGCTTCGATTGCTTTGCCCAGGGGTTGCCCATGCCCCGGGGCACCTGCCTACTCGTCGCCCCTGTCCTCAGGGACGCATATGCAGCTCAGTGGATTAGGACTGTTGAAGAATTTTAACTAGATTATTAGGAAGTGTCAAAAAACATGCGTTTTTTCACCTAATGGAACTGACGCTGTACAATAAATTGCATGAATTCACAAATGTATACCAGCTGCATAAAAAGCTAATGCTTCTGCTTTCACGGGTTCCTCTGACTGTATCCCGGGGATAACATACCCCCTACCTTACACTGTAAGGCTATTGCAAGACCCTTGGAGCTCCACGACCAAACAGAGGAAGAGTCCTGAAGGCCGAGTTCCTTTATAAGGACATGGAAATCCGAGGTTTATGTATGCTAGGGGATATTGTATTCCTTATACTACATGCCATGGCCATCCCCTTTCATCCCCTTTAATACCAGGCCCTTTGTTTAGTGAACTGTGAGGGATTTTCCAACTGCCGATACATATGATCAATGTAGAATCCGGTTACATTGAGAAAAAAAAAACAGTCAATATGCATCTTCTAATGTGATGCATTCTAGAACAGGTTTGTGTTCTTTAAAATAAGCATTAACAGGCAGTGCACCAAAAACATACAACCATAAACCATTCCCTATCATGCAATGGCTGTACAGTGACACAGGAAGCGATTAAACAAGGAAGGAATCTAGAAATAACTTCACACCCAAACGTAATAACTGATTTCAGAGCTATAGTGATGTTTGTAATCACAAGTCAGCAGTGATGTCACAACTAGCCTATAAGTTTATCTTTTTGTATGTTTATTTTTATTTAATGTGATATAGTTTATAAAAACTTTACACGTAACAGAATATGATATGACATACAACAAAACATAAACTAAAACTTAAGACAACTTTAACAAGAAAAGAAAATCCATTTCCAAAATAGGCAATCATTTCCAAGTTAAACTTTCAGTCTAGCTAGCCTATAAGACCAAAGCCATTGACACGCTTTCGTGCCGATATTTCAGGCTACCATGGACCATAAATGTATCTTTCCAATTTCGCAAGTCAAACAGTTATCAAATGATCGGTGTTAACTGTGCGAACACTACACCACCGGCCGACAAAATACCTCGTCTCCGACTAGAAAAACACGATGCTTTCTCTGCAACTTCATCCGCCCAGAGGTGAAAGGTTGCAGCTGTTGCGTCCTTTTAATGTCCGCCTGAAACATGTTCCCAAAGATGAAACCGCTGGGAACCGTGACCACAATTTCAGGTGGTTTGGAGTGTGGCCAGGGCCTAGCCATCTTCGCGTTACACGCAAACAGCAGCTATGCGGAAGTGCCCTTGTGTTCCTAGTTGCCACAAAATATGGTGACCAGAAGGCACATTGCAAAAAAACATGACGTTGTTGTATAAACACGATGGTGTGAAGCGGAAACTTTTGTTTCCTAGCTTCGGCGATTCTGATGGTAACACGCCCAATATACAAGATGCTTTTAGAAGGGGAGCAGGGTGCTTTTTACACGTGATCTAAAGTGAAATGATCACATGTTTTAAAGTAAAATATGACATGTCAGAATACATGTGCATGTCTCTGTAATTGAAGGACCGTACACTGTTATTCTCGCCCTCTACGTTTCATTGCCCCATGGGCACTCAGCGCCTGCTACAATTGTTCATTTTCTGCTTACTAGGGTTCGTTTTGCTCATATATCCTCAGGTTTTCAGGTTTGATTGGCATACAGATGCCATCATCAGAGCCCAGTCCGCATATTTCGGAGCCTGAAAGGAGAGCAGCGTTTATTCTGAGCCCTTCAAGATAACGTGATTGATGACCTGACAAGCCTTTAGCAAGGCGACATCTGATACTGGGGCTGGGGAGTGAAACAAGCCTGCTGCTGCTGCTTGCCGAAAAGAGCAACAACTCTCCATGTTCACCAGACATGACGAGAAAATAGCTGGATCCAAAAATATACGTGTTAAATCGCACCCCAATGTTTAAGACAATAAACCCGGGCCGCTTTGTGTTCAACTCATTCCCTCAACACAAAGTCATCACCCCTCCAGCCAATACACATAGGGACTGATTTGCACAGCGTTTTTCAATGTGATTGCACCATTGTAAAATACTTTGTTAACTCAGACCCATAATCCCTAATAAACAAACGTAGGCACAATAATGTTGTGGGGGTAATGGTCCTAACTCGGGTTGCATTTAACAGGATATACATAAATGAACCGTTATTCTATGACAAGACTGGAGGCGAGCATTATGCTTCATCTTCCTTTATTTCTACTCTTCAGCAGTTCAACAAACATATACAACAAAATCATGAAAAGTGTCTTAAAACTAGCAACTTTTCTCTTGTCCAAAACTACAAAATCCATGAGCCTCTGTAGTCCATGCTCACTCCACCAGTCACAATCCACTTCCTGTGCCTGGACTCCTCCTCTTCTTTTACTGCTCTTCAAGCAGATAAGTACTATTTTCTTTCCTCTCCTAATGCCTGTAGTGAAAATTGGCTGACTGAAGAGGGGAAGTGTGGATTAATGATAGGACATATGTTCAGAGAGTGTGACTTGCAGGGGGAACGTGAGAGAGGTTGTTTGGCAGAAGCTTTTTTACCGCAAATGTCACACCACGCCCGCGCGGGCTAAGCTTGGTGTTTTTTCCCTGTTACAGGCGCACTCGCCGCGTGGAGCACTGCGGGGCCCCAGGGAAATTCCCTTATTCTATAGGGACGACCGTGAGGCTGACGGCCCCGTGCCGTATTCCCGGCACATCAGGGGTTCGGTCAGCCTCACGAGCGACAGGAGTCACACGCATAGCCTCCCACTGGAGGCTAGAGCTAGCGCGCGAAGCGCAGGGCGGATCGCCTCAACAGCATAGCCCCCACCCGCGGGTGGGCGGAGCTAGCGCGCGAAGCGCGGAGCGTCTCGCTCCAACAACATAGCCCCCACCCGCGGGTGGGCGGAGCCTACACGCGCGAAGTCGCGTAGCGTCATCGCGAAGCGGCGATTGCTAATTTCCTTCGCCAGCGTTCGTAGATGCAGAGTTTCTCGACCCCAACTAGTTTGGAAGCGGAAGATAGCGATCGTACGATCGCGCGCAGCACGATCAGCTGGAACGATAACCTCAGCACTGCTTCTAGACCTTCAGCCGCAGGAGCTGGGAGACTCGGGTCTAGGAGCCCTACACTGCCGTGAAGCAGTAGAGAGTTGATTGGAGGCCGGAAGGCTAGAAAAGGACAGAGGTGCAGCCACATAAAAAAAAAAAAAAAAAAAATACAATTAACATCATAAGAGAGTAGTGGGCGTGGTAAGACACCTGTTCCAGGTATTTTAGGCACACAGCACAGAGGAATATGTCAGATTTTGAGTGGAGTGAGGAGGAGCAATCGCAGGACCTCGCTGCCAGCTTCAAACAAGTGCTGGGGAGCTCTCTTATGGATGCAGTGGCAGAAGGGGTGAGACCCCTACAAGAGAGGCTGGAGACGTTAGAAGCTATACTCTCGCAGCCAAAGACCAGCACCAAAGTGGATAAGCGCACGCCCACAGAACCCTTGAATGAGGGGCATAAGGGGAGTAAGCAAGCCCTAAAGAGGAAATCCTCTGACGACCCCCGGGGCTCATTAGAGGAGGCGACAGAAAAGGCCTCGGAGGTGCCTGACGCTTTTGCTAAGCTTAAGGAAGCGTACCTACAAAAGCAGGCAGTGCCGAACCTCACGACCCCCGCTCCAGGGGAGGACAATATTGGAGAGGACCTTGGCTCGGAGGAAGAGCTAGTAGATGAGCAAGGCTCGTTAGAGGATGAAGAAGTGGAGGAAGAGGACTGGGCTAGACCCAGTGGAGGCAAGAAAGCGAGGAAGGAGAAACACCTCGTAGAGAACGAGGAGGATATGTTCGACCCAGACAGCATACGTAATCCGAGGTCCACCGAGTGGCAACCATCCCCCCGAGTGACTCAGTATATGGCGGCAAGATTACGCAAGCCGCTAGACAAGGAGGTGAGACAGCGCCTACGGGCAGAGTGCCCGCGCCCAGATTTGCCAGGAAAGGTGGCGGAAGCACCTGAGCTCGACCCAAAGATGCTGACCTTTGTGGCCAAGTCGAGCAAGGACCCCCGGAAGGGGATTGATAGATCCTGGAAATCCTGTCAGGAGAAGTTACTAGATTTAGCAGGTCCGCTCGCGAAAATTATGGACCTCGCAGAGAGGGCGAAGGACACGGGAGAAGAGGTCGATCCGGAAGCCCTCGCAGGGTGGGCTCAGAGAGCCGTCTGCCTGCTTGGAAACGCGAATTGTGCCATCGCGTCAGAGAGAAGGAAGGGCCTATTGCTCAAGATAGACTCGAAATTGAGCGATTTGTCGTCATATGAAGCAGGGGAAGGCGCACAAGGCCTCCTGTTCGGAGAGACCTTTGGGAAGGAGATGGGCCGGTTCGTATGCACATTCGCATCGCTAGAGAAGGCCCAAGCATCTATTCGCAAGATATTCCCCAGCAGAGTTTTTGGAGGGACCGGCCGCTACGGAGGTCGCGCAGCCGGTCGCTACCAAGGAGGGAGAAGACCTCAGAACACCAGGGCACAGTACTGGGAGAACAAGAGCCAAGACACCTTTTTCCCGTCCAGGGGGCGATTCCCAAGAGGCCGAAGGTCCAGAGGATCAGGAAGAGGTCAAGGATTTACGCCAGGTGAGAGCGATTATGTATCCCCCAGTAGGGGGGAGGACGCACAGATATTTAGAGAATTGCCGCAAGCTTTCAAGCGATTCCTGGATACTGCAGACCGTCAGCGGTCTGCAACTAGATTTCATAGAAACCCCAGTGCAGCGATACGAGCCGCGGGGTCAGAAACTAGCGCAAGCGGAACAAGCATGGCTAGACAGCGAGATAGCGCAGCTAGTCACCAAGCAGGCGATAGAGAAATGCGAGACAGCCCCGAAATTTGTGAGCAATATGTTCCTAGTGCACAGGAAGGAGAAGGTACGCCCGGTGATAAATCTCAAAGAGTTGAATGGCTGGATCATATATCGGCACTTCAAGATGGAGGGCGTCCATCAGCTCAGAGACTCCCTAAGAGAAGGAGATTGGTTGACGCGTCTAGATCTAAAGGACGCTTACCTCACAGTACCTGTTCTCGAGGAGTACAGACCATTTCTAGCTTTTCGCTGGCGAAGTCGATTCTGGCAATTCAAGTCGATGCCATTCGGTCTTGCTTCGGCGCCATGGGCATTCACAAAGCTAATGAAGCCGGTATCAGCAGCAATCAGGGAGAAAGGAGTAAGGCTTATTATTTACCTGGACGATCTCCTGCTTCTTGCAGAAGATCGGGAGGTGTTAGTATACCAAACGAGATGGGTGCAGGACCTTCTGACCTCACTAGGATTTCTAGTGAACACAGAAAAATCAGATACAGTACCAGCGCAAAGGTTAGACTTCCTGGGATTCATTCTAGACACCAAGAAGGCGACCTTAGAACTTCCAGCTCGGAAGATGAGAGACATCAAGAGAGAGATCAGAGTATGCTTAGAGAAGCGACAAGTATCTCTCAGGACATTAGCGAGAATAGTTGGGCTTCTAGCAGCATCTATCCAGGCCATTTTTCCGGGGCCACTACACTACCGTGCACTGCAGAGATTGAAAATAAAGCATCTGCAGCTAGGTCTGAGATACCATCAACAAGTGCCGCTGGATCAGGACTCGATTACAGAGCTAGAATGGTGGTTAAAGAATATGGACGCTTGGAATGGGCGAGCCATATTCGGAGACAAACCAGATTTGATAATAGAGTCGGATGCCAGTCGGAAAGGCTGGGGAGCCAGATGTGGGTCTTTACAGACCGGAGGCAAGTGGAGCGAAGAGGAGCTTCGTCTACACATAAACTGCCTAGAGCTCCTAGCAGGATCATTCGCGATCAAAGCCTTTACGAAAGAGAGAGTGAAATCTTGTGTCCTGCTGAAGATGGACAACATATCAGCAGTGCGCTACATCAACCATTTGGGTGGTACGAGATCCAATATGCTGGCAGAGTTAGCGAAGGACCTGTGGCATTTCTGCCTACGATCAGGGACGTCGGTGACAGCAGAGTACCTGCCAGGGACACTGAACGTAGTAGCAGATTGGAACTCGCGGTACCTGACGGATTCCAGCGATTGGAGGCTGGATCCAGCAGTGTTTCAGAGACTGAACACGAGATGGGGACCATTGCAAGTAGACCTATTTGCTTCCCGGCTCAATACGCAGAGGAGCAGCTATTTCAGCTGGAGGCTGGATCCGGGAGCGCTAGGAACAGACGCGTTTCTGCAAGAGTGGATAGGAGGTCCGCATTACGCTTTTCCCCCCTTCGTGATGTTGAGCCGTGTATTGGCGAAATGCCGGAGGGAGAAAGCAGAATTGGTATTAGTAGCACCATTATGGAAGTCTCAGGTGTGGTTCCCCACCCTAATGGAACTAGTGTCGGACATTCCCAGAGTCCTCCCCGACGAGGAGCGACTACTCACGGACCCAGCTGGGTCGTGTCATCCTCTGAGAGTGAGAGGGACACTCCCGCTAGTCGCGTGCAGGATATCCGGAAACGGTGGGCCTTGCCAGGAATTTCGGCGCAGGCTGCTCAGCTTATCGCTGAATCCTGGGCTCCATCCACTAGGAGGAGCTATGACGCAGCTTGGGCAAAATGGACAAGCTGGTGCAAGGACAGAGGTGTTCATCCCGTTTCTGCACCTGTAGTGGAGATTCTGAACTTTCTAGCGAACTTATTACAGAGCGGGAGAGCTTTTCGTACTATAGGAGTGTACAGATCAGCGATTTCTGCGGGTCACATGCCAATAGAGGGCGTCCCGGCAGGTGAACATCCTGCAGTGGTGAGGCTCATCAGAGGAGCTAAATTTAAAGCGCCGCCGGAGCCCAGGTATACCACAACATGGGAGGTGACTACAGTGCTGCGCCTACTAGCGAGTTGGCCGACCGATAAATATCTCTCGCTTAAGCAATTATCTGGAAAGCTAGCTATGTTGCTATGCTTGATCTCCTGCAAGAGAGTATCGGACGTAAGAGCGCTAGATGTTAACAGACGATCCTTCGGTCCGGAGGGAGTTACATTCTCCATAGTCAGAAGGACCAAGACAGGGACATCTACGGTACATTATCCGTATTTCCCGAGTAATTCGAAATGGTGCGTAGCACGATGCATTAAGGAGTACGAGAATAGAACTGCAGAGTATAGAGCAGCAAGTACTACTCAGTTATTAATAGCGCGCAGGAAGCCCTATCACGCAGTTGCATCAGCTACCATAGCAAGATGGGTCAAGGAAGTTATGCATGCAGCAGGTCTGAATGTGAGCACATATGGAGCTCATTCGGTGAGGGGAGCAATGGCTTCGTCCGCCGTGAGAGCAGGAGTGCCTTTGAATGAGATAATGCTGGCAGCAGACTGGTCAAGCGATAGGACTTTTAAAGAATTTTACTTTAAGCCAGCGGAGAGTTTAGCAAGTACGGTGTTGGGTAAGCTTTGAACAAGCATAATGCTCGCCTCCAGTCTTGTCATAGAATGAAGATTACCCCTGCTATCTGCGCAGGGAGTATTAATTCTATTAAAGACTAGGAGGCGAGCATTAAATTCCCACCCGGGTCTGGTACTGTGTATACAATGGCAATGCTTTATTATGTATCAGTACGAGACGTTTGCACCACCCTAACGTAATCTTTTGTTGCTCTTTTCATAAGAGAGGATCAGAAGAATAACTGAAGGGGAGGACAGAGCAGAGAGGATCAGGAGTCCAGAGTTGTTTCAGCAATTAAGTTAAAAGTCCAAGAGAGTCTTCGCACAGTTGTCGAGGATCAGTTAGAGACTTTCAGAGCGAGTAAAAGCAGAGGAGGAGTCCAGGCACAGGAAGTGGATTGTGACTGGTGGAGTGAGCATGGACTACAGAGGTTCATGGATTTTGTAGTTTTGGACAAGAGAAAAGTTGCTAGTTTTAAGACACTTTTCATGATTTTGTTGTATATGTTTGTTGAACTGCTGAAGAGTAGAAATAAAGGAAGATGAAGCATAATGCTCGCCTCCTAGTCTTTAATAGAATTAATACTCCCTGCGCAGATAGCAGGGGTAATCTTCATTCGGATCGCCAAGCAGTGCTCAGTAGGGCTGGGCGAAATTATGAAATTCCATTCCACCAGACGGGGAAGAAAAATCTGTAAGATTTCAATCCGTTTTGCTGCAGTTCGCCATTCCTCCACCACTGCATATTGAAAAGAGTGGCACAAAGTTTCTCGTGCCGCTGCAGAGCGCCACAAAGTTCCTTGTGCGTCTCTGAAACCAAAACGAGCCGTGCAAAGTTTCTCGTGCCGCTGCATGGACCTAGCACGAATGGAACAAAAAGCTGAATGCATTTTCTCGTGCCCCTGAGCGAACCCAGCACAATGTTTCAACCGTGCCAACTTGTGTTCGCAGATGGCATTGGTACTCGTGAGCCGTTGTTCTATACTTAGAGAAAAGTAAAATACAATGAGCATCATTATGAAGTTGGCGTTATTACCAGGGGTAATAACGCTAAACGTAATTGCTGCTACCATATATGGTAAGCATGCAGAAATGGGCAAGGGGCAAATGATTTAAAGTCCATTATTCCCATTTTGGAGTCCTTAGGACTCCATTGTGCGAGATGTGTATTGCATGGTAATACTGCATGTGAAAATGCGTATGTGTTCCAGAATTTTCCTCAACACAAAAGCAGCCAGAAAAAAAGGGTTTCATGAAACTCGGAATTGGGAACAGTGGTAAAAAATGCGATTTTTACAAATGCGTTTTGCCAATACCAACAAACTCAGGATGAAGCCTCACCATATTGTAGGTGGCTTTGTGGCAAGCTAATTTAGTTTCTGTCGCCCCAACAATGATTTCTCAAGACATCCCAGATTGAAGATCCCACCCGCGTCGTTGTCCTAAAGCAAAGCCAGAATTGACAGGCCTATATGAAAAGATAGTTTCAGTGAGAATAATTAAAATAAATGTTGTCGTCCATATCTCTCCCTATCAGCACATGTTCATGTGGCAATCTTGCAGCTAAAATTAGATGTTTGTGTTCTGCAAATGAGGGACATTTTTGTTGCAAAAAAGGGAAAAGAAAGAGGAACAAGGCAATTTTATTTTACTTAGGTCTCTATTTCAGACTGTCAAGTGGCCTAAGTCATGTATGACATGTCTTCAGTCGCTAATACCTTGCGTTCTGAGACATATCGTTTTGTTTATTAGATCATATGCATGGAACTATAGTTCTGACCATTAACAGGGTAATTCATAGAATTTCGCACAAAAGTGGCGCACGCGGCTGGTGCACAGTGTCCCCGTGCGATACACTGCGCCAGCCGCGTGCGATAAAATCCTTTTCATCGCACAGCGTATTCATGGATTTTAGCCTCAAAAACCAGCCGTGGCGCAGAGTGGCGCAGCGACCCTGCAGCAGCGCCAGTTACGCCCCCAAGAACGCCCTCGCGCAAGGAAAAGCCTTCAAAATTCCCAAATCATCGCAAAGGGATGCGCCAACCCTGTACCAGTTCACAGGGCTGCCAAACAGCAAACGCCAAGCGGGGAACGTGTATTTCAGTGGTTCGCGGGAAGTTTCACACGCGATTGTCCTGGGTACGTGTACATCAGGGGTGTGCGGGAAGTATCACACGCGATTCCATCAGGGTACGTGTATTTCAGTGGTGCGCAGGAAGTATCACACGCAAAATCAGCAGGGTACGTGCATTTCAGGGGTGCGCGGGAAGTATCACACACAATTCCATCAGGGTACGTGTATTCCAGGGGTGCGCGGGAAGTATCACATGCAAAATCAGCAGGGTACGTGCATTTCAGGGGTGCGTGTTAGGGAGAATTCTCTGTTTAGGCTGAATTTCCTAACCTAGTGAGTCCCCCAGCAGCTTTGCTGGATTTCTGGAGTTTGTTTTTTCCATCCTGCCAAGAGTGAGACACTTTTCCTCCCACTCTTGGACATGAATGTGTGTAATTCCTTTGAATAGCAATGTGTTCTATGGGCTATGGGGTCTTTTAATCCATATGGTCTCATATGTTTTTCTATGTGTGTTACACCGCACCCTACGTGCCGTAAGACTGGGGCGTCCTAGCGGACCTCCACCATAGACTCCATACCCGGGGACTGACTACTGTCTCCCCGGGCATGTAAAGTCACCACTGGCTTTACTAGACCTAAATTTACTAACAGAACTAGTACAAACCATCCTATTGTGGACGTACTAGTAGGGGTAATTCGATTACTCCTGGATCTGTTACTCGAGGGGGCACTGTCCCGTCCCCCCTCGTCGAGTTTTGGCTGGTGGCAGTGGAAACTACTTGTTATGTTCGACCCCGAACATAACCCTATGGGATTCGTCCCATTGTTAGAGATTGATACTTTTTCTCGTTAATTTCTAACGTACCCCCAGTCTACTTATCTTAAATAAGTTTATCGGATGGTATTTTCTGCCAAAACTCGGTTTTTAAAAATGGCGTCTGTGTTCGTCTCTGTGACTCCTAAACCAAAGGTTGAGCCCTTTGTTCCACTTTTGGCGGGCTCTGTACAGAGACCCTCCAAAGTGGTGCCATTCTGTCTGGGTTACCACAGGGGTGTGGGAGAGGGTTTAGGCACCCTGGACCGAGTTGCCTTGCCAACTCCGGTCGCACTCTGGAGTGATTGGCCCAAGTGGTGAGCCTTCCCGCTCACCACTAAGCATGTGTTGATTGACAGCTAGGCTGAATGAATGGGGGTTTTCTGCATAAAAGCAGGGCTTTTGGGACTGGATCTTCAGAAGTCGCCACAGGACCTAAGAATCCGACGAGGGTAACGCTGAGCCGATCTGCACGACGACACCTCCGGTGGAGCCGTGCGGAACCGACTCACCACTTCCCGACGACAGAGGAGATCTCCCTGCCGGAGAGTCTCTTCCCCTGACTGGTGGGAACAACCAGTTCCCTTTGCTTTTTTCTTCACCTCAGGACGCAGTGGTCGAATTGCCCGTGCAGAGCACCTCGGCAACCGGATAGCCACTACCCCTGTACCGCGACCAAAAGGTGGTGCCTTGTGACGGAGCACTCCGCGGCTGGTCTCTTCCCTGGTGGTGCACCGGACTTCACTTTTCTTCGATGACGAGATCATCTCTACTCTTGGCAAAGACTCAACGTGCATCCACCACCAGGAACAACTGCCCCCGCCGGAGCTGTCTCTCCACAAACAAGGTACCGTGTCCGCCTGGCTTCCCTTTCGATCGGTTCGAGTGAGGTGTCTTAATCCTCTCCTTTCCGTTGGGTCGCCTCCAAGCTTTCTCACGTATTGTTCTGAACTGCTTCAATCTGCCGATAACAATTTGCTACAAAGACTAGAACGCATTTCCCCTAGAGACTTTTTGGGACATATCGCCTTGCCTCTCTCCGAGTGGGCCTGGCCTCTGAACTTTATGATCTATTGTGGTTCTTGCCTTCTTGCCTTGCATTTTTTCCCGTGAAGTATTGAACTGTGTTCATTTCGTAACCTGCCTATTTTTCTCTCCCGTCCTAACTAATATTAGAGTGCCATCTAGGTTGAGGCATACACCTCTGTCTGCAAATAAGTGATGCTGGTAGAACCTAGACTTGTCGAAATATTGTTAGAGGGATTGATCGTCTCTTCTTCGTAGAGTAATTGTGATTGAAGTGTTTGCCATGATAGTGCCATAGTGTTTTTCATACATGTTCCGTTATAAATAAATACCTGATTATCTATACACTGAGTCTCGTTGCGTGTTTGCTTGTCTTACTGTGAAGAATTGCCCTATATTGTATACTCCACATACTGCTCAACTCTTCTTGAGGGAAGTCTGACGGCTCAGCCAGAGCTACCAAGTGAATCTGTGTGGTACAGACTGCTACCAAGTGGGTTCACCGCCAAACGCCTATAGTCCTAAATCTTTTGCAGTGGTCCCAGAGGGAACTGCACAGGTTTCCGCCTAACACTGGTGTACAGCGGTGGGATTTGTATCGAGTATACAGTTTAGAGTGCTTTTCGACACTTTAGGATAAATAACCACAAAACTTAGCACTAAAAAGCAACTTTCAAATACATGTCTACGATGGAAACTTACAGTCAAGAATCCTTGTCAGGTGAAAATACTGAGAGTTTGCGAGATCTCTGTAGGCAAGAGAATCTTTCTGTAAGAGGCAAGAAGTTAGAATTAATAGAGAGATTGCTGGCAAACCAAAGTCTGGGTACAGGTTCAGAGGAACCAATTTCTCCAGCAAATGTAGATAACAGTGATGGTATTGATCTGAATCGTAATTCGGATGATAGCGATGAAGAGGCTGACGAGGACGGAGAGGCTAACGAAACTGTCTCCCCTGCTCCTCTACCTGCCTTACCCGCTGTGCCTACGGGGCCCATACCAGGTCCCACAAGTAACCCTGCTTATTTTGAACTTGAAAAAATGAAGCTCGAATTAGAATACAAACGGTTCTTGGCTCAATCTGAACGAAACCAAGAGCTTGAGTTCAGACGGATGAATGCCCAGGCTGAGCAGAAGCAAGCTGAGTTAAGACTCAGGGAAATAGAACTTAATCACGAGTTAGAGATGAAAAAGTTGTCTATCGAAAATGCTTCTCTCTCCTCTGGTTCCTCTAGGAGCTCCAGTCCCAAAAGACCCCGGATGCCGAAGGAAGTAGTGGGTATGTATGAACCGAGATTGGATGTGTTGGATTGGTTAAAACTGTTTGAGTACAATCATGGGCTCCAGGACATCACCGGGAATGATTTACTTCCCTGGTTGTTCTCTAGGCTCACTCCTGTTGCGACTGATGTGGTAATGGAGTTGGGGGAGGCGGATAAGACGGATTACGAAAGTGTGAAACTAGCTTTAATAGCTAGATTCGGGAAGACCCCTTCCCAGTATCTTAAGAGGTTTAGAATCCTCAAAAAGCATGATGGTACCCCTTGGGCTACCTGGGTGAGTGAAGGGTTGAAAAACTTAGAGGGATGGATTAAGGGTTACAAAGTGAACACTTATGAGGGTATGAAGAATCTTTTTATGTTGGAGTCTATTTATGATGCCTGTTCTCCTGAGCTCAGACAGCACTTGGCTGATTCGAAGGAATTGGATTCCCGGACGCTAGCTAAGGCTGCTGACTTATGGGTTGCCAACAGGGCTACTCATAAGGATTCTGGGGCAACTCAGAAGAAGGATGAGGGAAGACAGCCTAAAAAAAACTCAAAAGAGAATTCGAATAACTCAAATTCCAAAGAGGGCCCCAAACAAAACCAGAAGGGTAAGCCACCGGGAAAATCACAGCAGAATAGTGTGTCTTCTGGTGCCAAACCGGAAGGAGGTCAGAACAAGCCACCATTCCAAAAAGCGTTCGGTAAATACTTTGTTTGTGGCTCGACTGATCACGTGAAAGGAGATCCCAGATGTAAGGGTAAACCTTCAGGGGTCCAGCTTGTCTCCTTAGCCTTCTCTCCAGAGGAGGAAGTCCAAATGGCAAGTGGAAACTTTCTACTGCTAGCTGACGAACCCATTGGAGTCTCAGCCAGCGTTTCTTTAGTATCTCTGGGGTTGTGGGAACAACAGAATTTAGATGTCTATAATTCTATCCCCGATAATACTAAAGAGTATTATAAGGACAGTGTCCAGGTGAATGGTCATGAGACTCCTGCCATTAGGGACACTGGGGCCAGCATAACTGTGGTGGATAAATCGTTTTTTCAGGCTGAGGATGTTGCTAAGGCACCCAAACGCCTCACCAAGTTAGCTGGAGGGCCTGTGCAGATGCTTCCCCAATTACCAGTTCTCATCCAGTGTAACCACATGACTGTAAAGATATCTGTCAGCATACAGAGTGAGGTACCAGGACGCGTACTGTTGGGTAACGATTTGAAAACTCTCGGAGTTGTATCACATACTCCCAGACCTCCTAGTAAACGGTTACAGGAGCTAACCAGACCTGCAAGAGAGAGGACCATGCACGGTACTCTCCAGGAGATGATGAAGAAAGATATCACTCCTGCTCCACTGGAATTGTCGGCCGCTGTCTCCAAGAAATCAGAAGTGAAAGGGAAACCTAAGACTTCTATCTCGAAACCAGCAGCCAGCATTCCAGTGCAGCCAATACGGGCTTCCCCTCGGTTGTCCAAAGTTACACCCGTAACTCCACCTCCAGCCGAGGCTGAGAGGGAGGTACAACCCTGTGTGGTAGAATTAGACTCTCAGGAAGAGCTAATGGAAGGCCAGGAACTCATTGGAGATCTGGATCCTGTTGACCATCCTGAGCTGCAGTCTTTACTGGCAGAAGGTGGACCCAGCAGGGCAGGCTTCAGTAAGGGACAGAGAGAATGTCCAACTCTGGAAGGTCTTCGCCACCAGGCAGAAGCTCAGGCTGAAGGGCAAGAGCCTGGGAAATACAGGTTGCACTGGGAAGATGGCCTCTTCTACAGCGAACCAACCGAGTCTGCACCTGGAGACTACAAACGACTTGTAGTACCCCAAGAGAACAGACCACAGTTCTTGCAGTTAGCCCACGAGATTCCTTTGGCTGGTCACTTGAGTTTCAAGAAGACTAAGGAAAGGCTCTCTCTCTACTTCTATTGGCCAAAGATGGGGGCCGAAGTAGAAAAACACTGCAGGAGCTGCCACACCTGCCAGACCTCTGGTAAGGTTGGCTCCAAGAATGTGGCACCTTTAGTGCCTCTCCCAGTTGTGGGAGTCCCGTTTGAGAAAGTGGGGATTGACATTGTTGGTCCCCTTGATCCTCCAACCTCCTCAGGCAACAGGTTTATACTTGTTGTAGTAGACCATGCTACTAGGTATCCTGAGGCAATTCCTATGAGGACTGTTACAGCTCCGGCTGTGGCTAAGGCCCTCCTTGGTATTTTTACTAGGGTCGGGTTTCCTAAGGAAGTAATCTCTGACAGGGGGTCAAACTTTATGTCCCACTACATGAAAGCCATGTGGAAAACCTGTGGAGTTACTTACAAGTTCTCAACAGCTTACCACCCACAAACCAATGGGCTGGTAGAACGGTTCAACCGAACCATGAAGAGCATGATAGGTGTCTCAGAAGAACCCCTTAAGCGTAAGTGGGACCTTCTACTGCCATGCCTTCTTTTTGCTTATAGAGAAGTCCCTCAGGAGGGAGTAGGTTACTCTCCCTTAGAACTTCTCTATGGTCATCCCGTCAGAGGTCCATTGGCCCTGATTAAGGAGGGGTTGGAGAGTGCTCCTTCCCCCTAGCCAGTCAGAGTGACTGACTACGTGATAGTTCTCCGGAGGAGAATGTCGCACATGATGACGGAAGCAAGCGATAACTTGAAAGCTGGACAAGCATTGATCAAGCACTGGCACGATCAAAAAGCTAACATGGTTGAGTTCGCTCAAGACCAGCTCGTTCTCGTTATGATCCCAACAAGGCAGAGGGCCTTGCAAGATAAGTGGATGGGACCCTTCCGAGTTGTGGGTAAACTCGGGGAGGTTAACTATCTGGTGGACTTGGGCAATCCCAAGGAGGCTCCGACAGTCTTCCACACCAACCGCCTCAAAGAGTATGTCTCACGACCTGATGTAGGAGCGTTGCTTCTAGCATCATCCGAGGAAAAAGAAGGGAGTGAAGCTCTTCCGGATCTCCTCAGAGGCTTACCTTTAGACGAACAAATTGAAGGAGTAAATCTCTCCTCCAATCTGACACCCGAGCAACAAGAAGAGTGCAAATCCATGTTGAATCAGTTTGCCTCTCTGTTCTCGCTTTCACCAGGCTTGACCCCTTGGGGCCAGCATGACATACTCACTGGTGACTGTCTGCCAGTCAAAAGCAGAGGATACAGAATGTGAGAAAACGTACGAACCCACATCAAAGGTGAGGTCAGCAAGATGCTTGATCTTGGGGTAATGGAGCCCTCTACTAGTCCATGGTCTAGCCCAGTTGTGTTAGTACCAAAGGCCGGATCTAAAAAACTTAGATTCTGCGTGGATTATAGAGCTCTTAATGCAGTCACCAAGACTGATGCCCACCCTTTGCCAAGAACAGATGAGTTGGTGGATAAACTTGGCGCCGCCAAGTTCCTCAGCACATTTGACTTGACATCAGGCTATTGGCAAATAGCCCTGACAGACCATGCCAAGGAGAAAACTGCATTTTCTACCCCCGTTGGCTTATACCAGTTTAAGGTAATGCCTTTCGGATTGAAGAATGCACCTGCTACGTTTCAACGGATGGTAAACCAGGTTCTGAATGGGATGGAGGACTTCTGCATGGCATACTTGGATGACATCGCAGTGTTCAGCAATTCCTGGGAAGAACATGTAACCCACCTGAGAGATGTTTTGCAGGCTCTTGGACGAGCCAATCTGACCATAAAGCCGAGTAAATGTCAAATTGGACAGAGTAAGGTAGTCTATCTTGGACATGAGGTAGGAGGTGGAGAAATAAGGCCTTTGCTCAGTAAGATTGAAGCTGTGCAAAATTGGACAACACCTACTACTCAAACCCAAGTGAGAGCCTTCCTAGGCCTCACTGGGTAATACAGGAATTTCATAGAGAACTATGGGACCATAGCTTCTCCACTGAATGTCATCTCCTCGCCCAAATTTCCTAAAAAGGTTAAATGGAACGAGGAGTGCAATCAGGCTTTTGAAAACCTGAAAAAGGCTCTTTCCCAAGCCCCAGTACTCACAGCTCCTGATTACCGCCAACACTTCATTGTGCAAACAGATGCTTCAAATATAGGGATAGGTGCCGTACTCAGTCAACTGGATGGGAAAGGTAGGGAGCACCCCGTTTGCTTCATCAGCCGCAAGCTGAAGGATCCTGAAACAAGGTGGGCAACAATCGAAAGAGAGTGCTTTGCTATCGTGTGGGCTCTGAAGAAGTTTAGGCCGTACTTGTATGGTTCTACTTTTGTCATTCAGACTGACCACCAACCCTTGAGATGGTTAATGCAAATGAAAGGGGAAAACCCAAAACTATTGAGATGGTCGATCTGCCTGCAAGGGTTTGATTTCACCATTGAGCACAGGTCAGGATGTCACCACCAAAATGCTGATGGTCTCTATAGGATGTATGTCATCGACTAGAGGTATGAGATTCATCCAGGAGTGGATTAAATCCTCCTGTCCCTTAGTCTGGGGGGGGCGAGTGTTAGGGAGAATTCTCTGTTTAGGCTGAATTTCCTAACCTAGTGAGTCCCCCAGCAGCTTTGCTGGATTTCTGGAGTTTGTTTTTTCCATCCTGCCAAGAGTGAGACTCTTTCCTCCCACTCTTGGACATGTATGTGCGTAATTCCTTTGAATGTCAATGTGTTCTATGGGCTATGGGTTCTTTTACTCCATAGGGTCTCATATGTTTTTCTATGTGTGTTACACCGCACCCTACGTGCCGTAACACTGGGGCGTCCTAGCGGACCTCCACCATAGACTCCATACCCGGGGACTGACTACTGTCTCCCCGGGCATGTAAAGTCACCATTGGCTTTACTAGACCTAAATTTACTAACAGAACTAGTACAAACCATCCTATTGTGGACGTACTAGTAGGGGTAATTCGATTACTCCTGGATCTGTTACTCGAGGGAGCACTGTCCCGTCCCCCCTCGTCGAGTTTTGGCTGGTGGCAGTGAAAACTACTTGTTATGTTCGACCCCGAACATAACCCTGTGGGATTCGTCCCATTGTTAGAGATTGATACTTTTTCTCGTTAATTTCTAACGTACCACCGGTCTACTTATCTTAAATAAGTTTATCGGATGGTATTTTCTGCCAGAATTCGGTTTTTAAAAATGGAGTCTGTGTTCATCTCTGTGACTCCTAAACCAAAGGTTGAGCCCTTTGTTCCACTTTTGGCGGGCTCTGTACAGAGACCCTCCAAAGTGGTGCCATTCTGTCTGGGTTACCACAGGGGTGTGGGAGGGGGTTTAGGCACCCTGGACCGAGTTGCCTTGCCAACTCCGGTCGCACTCTGGAGTGATTGGCCCAAGTGGTGAGCCTTCCCGCTCACCACTTAGCATGTGTTGATTGACAGCTAGGCTGAATGAATGGGGGTTTTCTGCATACAAGCAGGGCTTATGGGACTGGATCTTCAGAAGTCGCCACAGGACCTAAGAATCCGACGAGGGTAACGCTGAGCCGACCTGCACGACGACACCTCCGGTGGAGCCCTGCGGAACCGACTCACCACTTCCTGACGACAGAGGAGATCTCCCTGCCGGAGAGTCTCTTCCCCTGACTGGTGGGAACAACCAGTCCCCTTTGCTTTTTTCTTCGCCTCAGGACGCAGTGGTCGAATTGCCCGTGCAGAGCACCTCGGCAACCAGATAGCCACTACCCCTGTACCGCGACCAAAAGGTGGTGCCTTGTGACGGAGCACTCCGCGGCTGGTCTTTTCCCTGGTGGTGCACCGGACTTCACTTTTCTTCGACGACGAGATCATCTCTACTCTTGGCAAAGACCCGTCGTGCATCCACCACGAGGAACAACTGCCCCCGCCGGAGCTGTCTCTCCAGAAACAAGGTACCGTGTCCGCCTGGCTTCCCTTTCGATCGGTTCGAGTGAGGTGTGTTAATCCTCTCCTTTCCGTAGGGTCGCCTCCAAGCTTTCTCACGTATTGTTCTGAACTGCTTCAATCTGCCGATAACAATTTGCTACAAAGACTAGAACGCATTTCCCCTAGAGACTTTTTGGGACATATCGCCTTGCCTCTCTCCGAGTGGGCCTGGCCTCTGAACTTTATGATCTATTGTGGTTCTTGCCTTCTTGCCTTGCATTTTTTCCCGTGAAGTATTGAACTGTGTTGATTTCGTAACCTGCCTATTTTTCTCGCCCGTCCTAACTAATATTAGAGTGCCATCTAGGTTGAGGCATACACCTCTGTCTGCAAATAAGTGATGCTGGTAGAACCTAGACTTCTCGAAATATTGTTAGACAGATTGATCGTCTCTTCTTCGTAGAGTAATTGTGATTGAACTGTTTGCCGTGATAGTGCCATAGTGTTTTTCATACATGTTCCGTAATAAATAGATACCTGAATATCTATACACTGAGTCTCGTTGCGTGTTTCCTTGTCTTACTGTGAAGAATTGCCCTATATTGTATACTCCACAAACTGCTCAACTCTTCTTGAGGGAAGTCTGACTGCTCAGCCACAGCTACCAAGTGAATCTGTGTGGTACAGACTGCTACCAAGTGGGTTCACCGCCAAACGCCTGTAGTCCTAAATCTTTTGCAGTGGTCCCAGAGGGAACTGCACAGGTTTCCGCCTAACAGTGCGCGGGAAGTATCACACGCGATTCCATCAGGGTATGTGTATTCCAGGGGTGCGTGGGAAGTATCATACACAAAATCAGCAGGGTACGTGCATTTCAGGGGTGCGCGGGAAGTATCACACGCGATTCCATCAGGGTACGTGTATTCCAGGGGTGCCGGGAAGTATCACATGCAAAAGCAGCAGGGTACGTGTATTTCAGGGGTGCGCGGGAAGTATCACATGCGATTCCATCAGGGCACGTGTATTTCAGGGGTACGCGGGGAGCAGTACACGTGAATTGCCCGTGTGGGCCCTCCCAGGTGTTCCCTCTACACCCTCCACGGCCCCTGCAGGCGGCCCACACCACAGGGGACTACCCTGCACATGTCCCGCAGGCAGCCCATCCACCATGCCCCCCAGCCAACCCACATGTCACCTTGCACTACTGCCCACCAATGCATGTCCCCCTGCACCCCCACCCCCCAGAACTTTGGTGCACCCTCCACCAGGCCCACACTCATGTCCCACTGCACCCCCACCCCTCAGCATCCAGGGGCACCCTCCACCAGGCCCCCACTGATGTCTCCCAGCACCCCCACCCCCTTCATCCAGTGGCACCCTCCACCAGGCCCCCACTCATGTCCCCCTGTACCCCCACCCCAGCACTGTGGGGCACCCTCCACCAGGCCCCCACTCATGTCGCCCTGCACCCCCACCCCTCAGCACTGTGGGGAACCCTCCACCAGGCCCCCACTCATGTCTCCCAGCACCCCCACCCCCCAGCACTGTGGGGCACCCTCCACCAGGCCCCCACTCATGTCTCCCAGCACCCCCACACCCCAGCATCCAGGGGCACCCTCAACCAGGCCCCCACTCATGTCCCCCTGCACCCCTACCCCCCTGCATCCAGGGGCACCCTCCACCAGACCCCCACTCATGTCTCCCTGCACCCCCACCCCCCAGCATCCAGGGGCACCCTCCACCAGGCCCCACTCATGTCTCCCTGCACCCCCACCCCCCACCAGTCAGGGGCACCCTCCACCAGGCCCCCACTCATGTCTCCCAGCACCCCCACCCCCCTGCATCCAGGGGCACCCTCCACCAGGCCCACACTCATGTCCCCCTGCACCACCACCCCCCAGCATCCTGGGGCACCCTCCACCAGGCCCCCACTCATGTCCCCCTGCACCCCCACCCCCTGCATCCAGGGACACCCTCCACCAGGCCCCCACTCATGTCCCACTGCACCCCCACCCCCCAACAGTCAGGGGCACCCTCCACCAGGCCCCCACTCATGTCCCCCTGCACCCCCACCACACAGCAGTGCAGGGCACCCTCCACCAGGCCCCCACTCATGTCTCCCTGCACCCCCACCCCCCACCAGTCAGGGGAACCCTCCACCAGGCCCCCACTCATGTCTCCCAGCACCCCCACCCCCCTGCATCCAGGGGCACCCTCCACCAGGCCCACGCTCATGTCCCCCTGCACCACCACCCCCCAGCATCCTGGGGCACCCTCCACCAGGCCCCCACTCATGTCCCCCTGCACTCCCACCCCCCTGCATCCACGGACACCCTCCACCAGGCCCCCACTCATGTCCCCCTGCACCCCCACCCCCCAACAGTCAGGGGCACCCTCCACCAGGCCCCCACTCATGTCTCCCTGCACCCCCACCACCCAGCAGTGCAGGGCACCCTCCACCAGGCCCCCACTCATGTCTCCCAGCACCCCCACCCCCTGCATCCAGGGGCATCCCCACCAGGCCCCCACTCATGTCCCCCTGCACCCCCACCCCCCAGCACTGTGGGGCACCCTCCACCAGGCCCCCACTCATGTCCCCCTCCACCCCCACCACCCAGCAGTGCAGGGCACCCTCCACCAGGCCCCCACTCATGTCTCCCAGCACCCCCACCCCCCAGCACTGTGGGGCACCCTCCACCAGGCCCTCATCTCCCCCTGCACCCCCACCCCCCAGCACTGTGGGGCACCCTCCACCAGGCCCCCACTCATGTCTCCCTGCACCCCCACCCCCCAGCATTCAGGGGCACCCTCCACCAGGCCCCCACTCATGTCTCCCTGCACCCCCACCCCCCATCAGTCAGGGGCACCCTCCACCAGGCCCCCACTCATGTCTCCCAGCACCCCCACCCCCCTGCATCCAGGGGCACCCTCCACCAGGCCCACACTCATGTCCCCCTGCACCACCACCCCCCAGCATCCTGGGGCACCCTCCACCAGGCCCCCACTCATGTCCCCCTGCACCCCCACCCCCTGCATCCAGGGACACCCTCCACCAGGCCCCCACTCATGTCCCACTGCACCCCCACCCCCCAACAGTCAGGGGCACCCTCCACCAGGCCCCCACTCATGTCCCCCTGCACCCCCACCACACAGCAGTGCAGGGCACCCTCCACCAGGCCCCCACTCATGTCTCCCAGCACCCCCACCCCCCTGCATCCAGGGGCACCCCCACCAGGCCCCCACTCATGTTCAACTCATGTCGCCCTGCACACCCACCCCCTGCATCCAGGGGCACCCTCCACCAGGCCCCCACTCATGTCCCCCTGCACCACCACCCCCCAACAGTCAGGGGCACTGTTAGGGAGAATTCTCTGTTTAGGCTGAATTTCCTAACCTAGTGAGTCCCCCAGCAGCTTTGCTGGATTTCTGGAGTTTGTTTTTTCCATCCTGCCAAGAGGGAGACTCTTTTCTCCCACTCTTGGACATGTATGTGTGTAATTCCTTTTGAAATGTCAATGTGTTCGATGGGCTATGGGGTCTTTTACTCCATAGGGTCTCATATGTTTTTCTATGTGTGTTACACCGCACCCTACGTGCCGTAACACGGGGGCACCCTAGCGGGTCCCCCACCATACACTCCATACCCGGGGACTGACTACTGTCTCCCCGGGCATGTAAAGTCACCATTGGCTTTACTAGACCTAAATTTACTAACAGAACTAGTCCAAACCATCTTATTGTGGACGTACTAGTAGGGGTAGTTTGATTACTCCTGGATCTGTTCCTCGAGGGGGCACTGTCCCGTCCCCCCTCGTCGAGTTCTGGCTGGTGGCAGTGGAAACTACTTGTTATGTTCGTCCCCGAACATAACCCTATGGGACTCGTCCCATTGTTGGAGATTGATACTTTTTCTCATTAATCTCTGACGTACCACCGATCTACTTATCTTAAATAGGTTTATCGAGTGGTATTTTCTGCCAGAACTCGGTTTGTAAAATGGCGTCTGTGTTTGTCTCTGTGACTCCTAAACCAAAGGTCGAGCTCTTTGTTCCACTTTTGGCGGGCTCTGTACAGAGACCCTCCAAAGTGGTGCCATTCTGTCTGGGTTACCATAGGGGTGTGGGAGGGGGTTTAGGCACCCTGGACCGAGTTGCCTTGCCAACTCCGGTCGCACTCTGGAGTGATTGGCCCAGGTGGTGAGCCTTCCCGCTCACCACTTAGCATGTGTTGATTGACAGCTAGGCTGAATGAATGGGGGTTTTCTGCATAAAAGCAGGGCTTTTGGGACTGGATCTTCAGAAGTCGCCACAGGACCTAAGAATCCGACGAGGGTAACGCTGAGCCGACCTGCACGACGACACCTCCGGTGGAGCCCTGCGGAACCGACTCACCACTTCCCGACGACAGAGGAGATCTCCCTGCCTGAGAGTCTCTTCCCCTGACTGGTGGGAACAACCAGTCCCCTTTGCTTTTTATTCGCCTCAGGACGCGGTGGTCGAATAGCCTGTGCAGAAGCACCTCGGCAACCGGATGGCCACTACCCCTGAACCGCGACCAAAAGGTGGTGCCTTGTGACGGAGCACTCCGCGGCAGTCTCTTCCCTGGGGGTGCACCGGACTTCATTTTCTTCGACGACGAGATCATCTCTACTCTTGGCAAAGAACCAACGTGCAACCCCCACCAGTAACAACTGCCCCCGCCGGAGCTGCCCTCCACAACAAGGTACCGTGTCCGCCTGGCTTCCCTTTCGATCGGTTCGAGTGAGGTGTCTTAATCCTCTCCATTCCGTTGGGTCGCCTCCAAGCTTTTCTCATTCGTTGTTCTGAACTGGTTCAATCCACCGATAACAATTTGCAATACAGACTTGAATGCATCTCCACTAGAGACTTTTTGGGACATCGCGCCTTGCCTCTCTCCGAGTGGGCCTGGCCTCTGAACTTAACGATCTATTGTGATTCTTGCCTTCCTGCCTTGCATTTTATCCGATAGGATCGAACTGTGTTGATTTCATAACCTGCCTATCTTTTTCTCTCCCGTCCAAACTAATATTCGAGTGTCATCTGGGTTGAGGTATACACCTCTGTCTGAAAAAAAGTGGTACCAGTAGAACCTAGAGTTGTCGATATTGCTAGGGGGATTGATCGTCTACTCCGTAGAGTAATTCTGTTTGATTTGTTTGCCGTGATTTGCCTTAGTGTTTTTCATAGACATTTTGTTATAAATAAATACCTTAATATCTTTACACTAAGCATTGTTGCGTGTTTGCTTGTCTTGCTGTGAAGAATTGCCCTATTTTGTATACTCCACATACTGCTCAACTTTTCTTGAGAGAAGTCTGACTGCTACCAAGTGGGTTCACCGCCAACGCCTGTAGTCCTAAATCTTTTGCAGTGGTCCCAGAGGGAACTGCACAGGTTTCCGCCTAATACTGGTGTACAGCGGTGGGATTTGTATCGAGTATACAGTTTAGAGTGCTTTTGGACACTGAAGGATAACTAACCACAAAACTTTGCACAAAAAGCAACTTTCAAAAAACATGTCTACGATGGAAACTTACAGTCAAGAGTCTTTGTCAAGTGAAAATACTGAGAGTCTGCGAGCTCTCTGTAGGCAAGAGAATCTTCCTGTAAGAGGCAAGAAGTTAGAACTAATCGAGAGATTGCTGGCGAACCAAAGTCTGGGTACTCGTTCAGAGGAACCAATCTCTCCAGCGACTGTAGAAAACAGTAATGGTGTTGATCTGAATCGTGATTCTGATGATAGCGATGAAGAGGCTGACGAGGATGGAGAGGCTAACGAAACTGTCTCCCCTGCTCCTCTACCTGCCTTACCAGCTGTGCCTACGGGGCCCATACCAGGTCCCACAAGTAACCCTGCTTATTTTGAACTTGAAAAAATGAAGCTCGAACTAGAATATAAACGGTTCTTGGCTCAATCTGAACGAAACCAAGAGCTCGAGTTCAGACGGATGAATGCCCAAGCTGAGCAGAAGCAAGCTGAGTTAAGACTCAGAGAAATAGAACTTAATCACGAGTTAGAGATGAAAAAGTTGTCTATGGAAAATGCTTCTCTCTCCTCTGGTTCCTCTAGGAGCTCCAGTCCCAACAGACCCCGGATGCCGAAGGAATTAGTGTGTATGTATGAACCGAGATTGGATATGTTGGATTGGTTGAAACTGTTTGAATACAATCATGGGCTCCAGGACATCACAGGGAATGCGTTGCTCCCCTGGTTGTTCTCTAGGCTCCCTCCTGTTACGACTGATGTGGTAATGGAGTTGGGGGAGGTGGATAAGACGGATTACGAAAGTGTGAAACTAGCTTTAATAGCTAGATTTGGGAAGACCCCTTTCCAGTATCTTAAGAGGTTTAGAACCCTCAAAAAGCATGATGGTACCCCTTGGGCTACCTGGGTGAGTGAAGGGTTGAAAAACTTAGAGGGATAGATTAAGGGTTACAAAGTGAACACTTATGAGGGTATGAGAAATCTTTTTATGTTGGAGTCTATTTGTGATGCCTGTTCTCCTGAGCTCAGACAGCACTTGGCTGATTCGAAGGAATTGGATTCCAGGGAGCTAGCTAAGGCTGCTGACTTGTGGGTTGCCAACAGGGCTACTCATAAGGATTCTGGGGCAACTCAGAAAAAGGATGAGGGAAAACAGCCTAAAAAAGACTCAAAAGAGAATTCGAATAACTCACATTCCAAAGAGGGCCCCAAACAAGACCAGAAGGGTAAGCCACCGGGAAAACCACAGCAGAATAGTGTGTCTTCTGGTGCCGAACCGGAAGGAGGTCAGAACAAGCCATCATTCCAGAAAGAATTCAGTAAATGCTTTGTTTGTGGCTCGACTGATCACGTGAAAGGAGATCCCAGATGTAAGGGTAAACCTTCAGGGGTCCAGCTTGTCTCCTTAGCCTTCGCTCCAGAGGAGGAAGTCCAAATGGCAAGTGGAAACTTTCTACTGCTAGCTGACGAACCCATTGGAGTCTCAGCCAGCGTTTCTTTAGTATCTCTGGGGTTGTGGGAACAACAGAATTTAGATGTCTATAATTCTATCCCCGATAATACTAAAGAGTATTATAAGGACAGTGTCCAGGTGAATGGTCATGAGACTCCTGCCATTAGGGACACTGGGGCCAGCATAACTGTGGTGGATAAATCGTTTTTTCAGGCCGAGGATGTTGCTAAGGCACCCAAACGCCTCACCATGTTAGCTGGAGGGCCTGTGCAGATGCTTCCCCAATTACCAGTTCTCATCCAGTGTAACGACATGACTGTGAAGATACCTGTCAGCATACAGAGTGAGGTACCAGGACACGTACTGTTGGGTAACGATTTGAAAACTCTCGGAGTTGTATCGCATACTCCCAGACCTCCTAGTAAACGGTTACAGGAGCTAACCAGACCTGCAAGAGAGAGGACCATGCGCGGAACTCTCCAGGAGATGATGAAGAAAGATATCACTCCTGCTCCACTGGAATTGTCGGCCGCTGTCTCCAAGAAATCAGAAGTGAAAGGGAAACCTAAGACTTCTATCCCGAAACCAGCAGCCAGCATTCCAGTGCAGCCAATACGGACTTCCCCTCGGTTGTCCAAAGTTACACCCGTAACTCCACCTCCAGCCGAGGCTGAGAGGGAGGTACAACCCTGTGTGGTAGAATTAGACTCTCAGGAAGAGCTAATGGAAGGCCAGGAACTCATTGGAGATCTGGATCCTGTTGACCATCCTGAGCTGCAGTCTTTACTGGCAGAAGGTGGACCCAACAGGGCAGACTTCAGTAAGGGACAGAGAGAATGTCCAACTCTGGAAGGTCTTCACCACCAGGCAGAAGTTCAGGCTGAAGGGCAAGAGCCTGGGAAATACAGGTTGCACTGGGAAGATGGCCTCTTCTACAGTGAACCGACCGAGTCTGCACCTGGAGACTACAAACGACTTGTAGTACCCCAAGAGAACAGACCACAGTTCTTGCAGTTAGCCCACGAGATTCCTTTGGCTGGTCACTTGAGTTTCAAGAAGACTAAGGAAAGGCTCTCGCTCTACTTCTATTGGCCAAAGATGGGGGCCGAAGTAGAAAAACACTGCAGGAGCTGCCACACCTGCCAGATCTCTGGTAAGGTTGGATCCAAGAATATGGTACTGTTAGTGCCTCTCCCAGTTGTGGGAGTCCCATTTGAGAGAGTAGGGATTGACATCGTTGGTCCCCTTGATCCTCCAACCTCCTCAGGCAACAGGTTTATACTTGTTGTAGTAGACCATGCTACTAGGTATCCTGAGGCAATTCCTATGAGGACTGTTACAGCTCCGGCTGTGGCTAAGGCCCTCCTTGGTATTTTTACTAGGGTCGGGTTTCCTAAGGAAGTAATCTCTGACAGGGGGTCAAACTTTATGTACCACTAGATGAAAGCCATGTGGAAAACCTGTGGAGTTACTTACAAGTTCTCAACAGCTTACCACCCACAAACCAATGGGTTGGTAGAACTGTTCAACCGAACCATGAAGAGCATGATAGGTGCTTTAGAGGAACCCCTTAAGCGTAAGTGGGACCTTCTACTGCCATGCCTTCTCTTTGCTTATAGAGAAGTCCCTCAGGAGGGAGTAGGTTACTCTCCCTTCGAACTACTCTATGGTCATCCCGTCAGAGGTCCATTGGCCCTGATTAAGGAGGGGTTGGAGAGTGCTCCTTCCCCCAAGCCAGTCAGAGTGACTGACTACGTGATAGGTCTCCAGAGGAGAATGTCGCACATGATGATGGAAGCAAGCGATAACTTGAAAGCTGGACAAGCATTGGTCAAGCACTGGCACGATCAAAAGGCTAACATGGTTGAGTTCGCTCAAGACCAGCTCGTTCCCGTCCTGGGTCCTCCAGCCCTCCGGCCGATGCCTGCCCCTCCGATGTCGAAGGCCCCGAGCCATCATGGCTCCCACCTCGTTGCTGCTGCTGCTGTGCCTCTGCCCCTGCACTGCCTCCTGCTGCCTGCACATCCTCCACTGGCTGGGGTGCAGTCGTTGATGTGGCAACCCCTGCTGGATGTCCGACTCCCGACTGTGGCAGGGATGCCTCCTCCACCAGCCTGGCCGCACCGTCAGAGGCAGCTCCACAGGGCACCCAGGTGACTAATGGGTGGGAAGATGGCACGGAGGACGACTGGCGCATAGGGGGTTCATTGAGGAGGGGGTCTGAGCAAGCCCCATCAAACGGAGGAATCCAGCCTGGGTGACCTGTCCCAGTAGGCCGACGAGCCAGCCATTCAAGATGACGTGCAGTCTCCTCATGAAAAGACTGCAGGTCACATCGCATGGCCCGTTGAAGCAACGCCACACCAGTCAGGACAGGATCAACCCGGACCCGGATAGCCACGTCCGCAGGCAGAGGAAGGCAAGTTGTTGTGAGCTCATCCCCTGCCTGAAAACGGGTCTGGACGTAGGCATCCCTGCTGGTGCAAGATGATGCAGTGACAGGATCAGGGACAGGATTGCACACAGGCACCTCCGCGGCGGCCTGTGCTGCCTCCTGTCCCTGGTCCTGCACTGCACCACTAGCACCAGTGGAATCCCCACCTCCAGACCCCGTCTCTGTTGCTTGCACGGCCTCCTCCTCCACCAAACCCCCCACCAACCTGGATGACTCTGTGCCATCATCCCCCGTTGGGCCCTGTGGGGTCCCAACTGCCCCCTCTGCTGCCGAGGAGTCCAACTCCGACCTCCGCCTCTTGGACCTCCCCCCGGCAGTTGCGGCCTGGGACGCGGCACCGGACTCCTCACTCCCCGACGAGATCACAACCTGGGAGGGGAGCCGGGTCTTGCGTCTCCGGCTGGCGGTGCGATCCCCGCCGCTGTGCTCGACAGCACCTTCTCTGCCCTCTTCATCAGTTGACGCTGCAGACAGGGAGAAATGAAACACAGGCATCAGGGCACTGTACAATGGACACACACACACATGACAGTTGCACATGAGTGGCATTGGCAAACCTCAGACATGGCATCACAATCGGCAACACACATGTCATTTCAACTTGCACACATGAGCCATACCACAGCCACATCGCAACTGCCAGCACCATCCATACACATACAACAGCATGAGCAGGCAAAGCTGAGCCAGACATCACATGCAACACAGGGAGTGCACTACAAATGCACGCACACCACCACACTTGCATGCATGTGTACACCTCAACCAACTGTCGCAGTGTTCCGATGGGCATCCATGTCACATCTGCCAATTAGGTTTCCACATCCCGCTGTCACATGCATCCATGTTGCATCACTGTTGCACCCTTGTCAAATACACACACACATGCACATGTACACAGTGCTGATACATGCTGCTGAAAACAACATACATGTGTGACATCACGACCATGCCCACTTACATACACATTCATCCAAACATGTGTGCCCACACAACTGCATTTGGCATGCAAGCCTACACACACAAGCACCATCCATGTCTCACACATGACAGCCCTCGCATGTGTTAGCCGCACGGCCCTGTACATCCCCACCCATACTCGGCCCCATACAAACATATGTGCAACCGGCACACTACTGGCACATCACCACATGCACAGCTTACAATCATGATGCATATACACTTACCGCTCGACTCCAGACGGGTCTGCCTCTCAAGGACCTGGATGTGGAGCGCTGGGGATATGCGTTCCAGGACCCTCATCTGATCTTCCGACAAGTGGCCCCTTAGCATCCGCTGCCTTCAAGTGGCGCCGGGCCTTGTTCAGGGTCCTGGACCTGAAGTCCTCCCAGCGCTTCTTGACATGTTGGAAGTCGCGGACTGCCACCCCCTCCGCGTTGATGGCAGTCACGATGTCCGTCCAGATCCGAGTCCGTCCTTCCTTGTCGGCGCGCACACTTCCGTAGAGGGCATCATACTGCCCCAGGACTTGCTCCACCAGGACACCAACTTCCCTGGCACTGAAGCTGGTGCCCCTCTGCCTCTCTGGCCGGGGGTTGTCAGTGGTGCCAGATGTTGCAGTGCCCGACATGACAACCCCAGAGGCAGGAGTGGGTGGGCAACTGGGTCCTGGGGCTGGGCTGTGGAGCAATGGAATCCCAGTCGGGAGTCTTCGGTTCCAGCAGGGGTGGTCACAGCAACAGCACCCCTGGCTGATGTGCAGGCAGCAAATGGCAGGGCACGTGGGCAGCAGGCAGTCAGGCAGCAGCAGATGGCAGGTGGGAGCGTGCTCGGGGCTCTGGGGGGTAGTAATTCGGCCTTGTGGGCAGGAGCGTGGTCTTCCGTGTGCTTATGCGTGGGCAGCTTGATACGGAGTGATTTTGCACGTAAAAATCCTGCACGTCTGCGTGTAAATCGAGGAAAGGCCCTTAGCGCGTAAGTGCGTCTGTGACATGACGCGCGCGGGTGTTTCCCTCATTACACGCGATGACAGAGCCCACGTGGATTTCCACCAATCACGTGTGAAACTTCCTGCGCACCCCATAAATACACGTACCCAAGCCAATCGCATGTACGCTCACTTCCCTCCGATTACACGCGATGACACTCGGACGTGCAGTTTTACCACGTGTACTCGCATATGCGATTTCATTGGCCCAAAGGCCACCATGCGCAGCTGTGACATCACGTGCATGGCCGTAGAGAATGGCGCGTGTAAAAAAAAAGAGATACACGTCTGAGTGTCAAAGCGCGTAATTGGTGGAAATGGCCTCATCACGTATGCGCGTCTGTGATGTGTGTATAAAAGGTACGTGTAGAATGCCATTTCCTTGTACGTGCTTTTCGTGGAGAGTGAGTGGGTGAAATCTGTACTTCTTGTTGGTTCACATGCGATTTACTTCACGGCGTTTCCAGTTCGTACTCCCTGTTACCTCTGACAGCTTTTTCTCTTTTCCTCTTTTTCCTGGGCCTGTTTCCTCAAACAGCGTTCTCTTCTACTGTTGTCCTGTCTCCTCAGACAGCGTACAATTCTTCTTTTGGCGGGGGTGTTGCCAACGCACACACGCGCATATTTTTCACGCTTTTGTTCCTGGCAGACGGTGAGTCGCGCATGTATTTAACATCTGTGCTTGCCCTGTGTGTCGCGTACCCCTTCAGAGGTCATTCTAGGCTCCATGTGACACGCATACGTTCATTCTTGTGTTTCTGGGTGCCACAGCATAGTGCAGGTTTATTTTTCCACGCACGTGGTCTAGGAGGGGTTGCGTGCACCTTACTTCCCTTTTTTGGGGTGCCTGTGCGTTGCGTGACCCGTCATCTTTCCCCAGGGGTGACATACAGCCTTGTTACAGCACTAGGGTACGATTACCATCTGGTACCCAACCCCTTTGACCCCTATTGCCCAGGACAATAGTTCACATCGACTCCCATACGCACAGTAACATCAGTACCATGGCTGGGAGGCGAACAAGCCGTAAGGGTGGCAAAGGTGGCCGAGCCCCAAGTGGTGGCCGTGGTGGATCCAGTAGGGGACGTGGCCGTGACTTGCAGGGTGCCCCTAGCCCCCCATGTGTGGAGGAGCAGTCAGGGACACCCATGCCCCCCCCCTGGTTGAGGTTAACGTGGCTGACACCATCCATGCTCAGCCCTTGTTGGACCAGCCCCCTCTGGAACTAGACCTGGCACAGGGTGACTCCATGGCTGACTTCCAGGTCAGCAGGTCTAGGCCACGTGCGCCGGTGAATGTTGGTGTCATCAGGCCACGTGGATCAGGGGCAGCTAGGTCATCTGCTGCCCCGCGTAGGCAGGCTGGGGAGGCTGCAGGGGCAGCTGCGGCTCCATCCACCCCACCTCTCACACACCGAGCCAGGACAGTGTCAGTCCAAGTCCATCATGCTGACATTCCCCCTGACACCATCACACTTGAGCTAATGCCTGCACCAACTCCCATGCTGAGTGTGCAATCCCATACTCCTAGTACAGAGTCCACCGGGTCTCCTGCCCCTAGTGTCCAGAGCGGCGTAGGACACTCAGTATCACCACCACCTTCCAAGCGGAAGAGGAAGAGTGCTCGTCCAGTACAGGCTGATGCCCCAGACACGGCTACACAGTCCGGCCCAGCAAGGAAGCCCTGCTTCAATCGGGTCGATCTTGATGCACTTGTGGAGTATGTGTCCGCACATGACAGCGAAATGGTGATTACTGCAGGATGCAAGACCACACCTGCACAACGTCAGGCACACTGGCAGACCATTGCGGAACTCATAAGTGCCCTTGGATTCGTGAGGCGCACAGCTTATGATTGCTACAAGCGCTGGAATGACCTTAAGCGCAGGGCAAAGAAAAAGCTGGCCTCAAGTCATGCCGCAACTCTAGTGACTGGAGGTGGGTCTCCGGCAGAGGACATAGAACTCACTCCACATGAGTATGTTGCTGGGACCTACGTCCCGGAGGAACAGATCTAAGGTGTGGGAGACCTGCCGGATTACGAGGCATTGTCCGGTGAGTGCACATGCATGTGTGTGTCATCCATGTGCATGGCGTGTGTGTGAGTGCTTCTGATTGAGTGCCAGGTGAGGGGGTGTGTACCTGAGTGGTTTGGGTCACCCATGTGCTTCATCCAAAACATCCTGCGCACCAGGATTTGGGTGTTGCAGTATCCCTTCTGGCAACAGTAGACATTCAGCCCAACCTCACGCCAGATGACCTTGAATTGTCATCTTGCCACAACATAGTTGCATGTTATTCTATGTTCATTCAGGCTGATTGTCTGCATTCCACCACTTTCACTAGGCATTTCTCAGTCCTATTGTCACATGTGTGACATGGCTAGGGTACATGCCATCTGTGTGATGGCATGTGTCATGTATGTGATTTGGACATGCCAATCACAGGCCAATGTGTGATGGCACTGCTAGCCAGCATGCAGCAAATTTGTTGGTCCTCCATCTTGGTGTCATCAACGTGTGCCATTTGCCTCCCCTTCATACGCAGTGACAGTGCATGCATGGGAGGGTTATAGTCATGCGGGACATGTGCCAATGAAGTACTGTTTCTGTTGCTTCTCAGCCCTAATTGTGTTCCATGTTGCTAATGCCTGTTCCCATTTATTTTCTTTCATGTCTTTGCAGGGGATGACACACTTGATACTGCTGGGGTTGTGGAGATGGTGCAGACCCAGGAGGGGTCTCAGGCCCAACCGGGCACCAGTGAGGGACGTGGTGTGGTGGTGGGTGAGAACCCACACTTGCTGCAGGCCGTCATCTCAAGGGGTGTCTCTGAGTGCACCTCCCCCGAGCTCTATTCAGGTGTCGATTCGGATGATGAGACCTATGTGCCGTCGCAGGTAAGTGTCTCTGGGAGGGATTCTGTACTGTCCAACCCACCTGCACCAGGGGTCGAACCCTCAATGGGGATGTCAGTGTTGGTAGGTCAGCCTTTGGTGGTTACGGATGCAGGTTCACACTCTGCTACATCTGATCCTGTTCCTGGGCCAGCAGATCAGAGGGGGAATGCAGTCCTGCAGCCTCAGGCAGTGCCGGCACAGCAAGGCGCAGTTTGCCTTGCCCCAGACAGGTGTGGTGCCCGCCGACGCAGTGGCCGTATGCCACCAGGCAATACCGCATGGGAGCAATCCATATACGGTATGGCAAACCAACAGGCAGCATCAACTGAGATGATGGCTCAGGCCATGGATAGGGTAGCCACTTCCATTGTCCCCCAAGAAAGGCTAATTGAACAACTACAGCAGGCAACAGACTCCATTCACACAGGGAGGACATGTTGGCGTCCAACATGGACAGGCGGGCGGCACTGGAGACTCTGCAGGTAGCCATTTCCATTGAGTCCCCTGGCCACAGGGAAGCCCTGAGGGTGGAACTCCGTCAGCTCAGGGCAACTCTGGTTGAGCTTGAGGCTTCAGCTAACACGAGGACAGAACAGCAGCAGGAGCGGCTCACACGTACGCTCTCAGCTGAGATGCAGGCAACTAGGGCGGAGGTCCGGGCATCCCGTGAGTTGTTGCATGGGGACCCCCACACAATTATCCTCCAGAACCAGACCTTCCACACCCGCATGCTTGCTGCTATGGAGGACCAGACTAGGGCTTTGTGTGGGCTGCCTCCCATAGTGCCACCACCTCCTGATGCAGCTGCAGAGGGTGAGGAGAGCGACAGCAGCGAATCTCTCACAATAGGGTAGCCGTGCAGGCAATGAGCCCATGGAGGTGTTTTTTTTTTTCCGCAAGATCCACACAGGTGGGTTTTGGTGTGTACCCTGTCCTCTGACCTCCTGGGTGGCCTCCCCCAACCCCCCTGGCCCATTCATGGCCATTTTTGATTTTTTGATTTTTTTGATTTTTGATTTTTGATTTTTTGGACAGTGTGTTGCCTTGTGTGGCTCCCGTGGGCATACGCTGTATTGTGGCTGGGCATATGCAGGCTTGTCCTGAATTTGGGTCAGAGGCTTGGGTTTGTGTGACACAAACCCCTCCTGCTTCCCGTTTCCATGGGCTTGCAAAGGGTGTGCCCAAGTGACATTGACGTACACGGTGACGTTGGACTCCCATTTGATGTGTGGGCAGTCTGTAGTCAATTCCTAGTGCATATTGTTGTTGTATTGTACACTGCATGGTGTATTGATATGTGCCTCTGCATCCATCTCATCCTCCGAATTTGCAGGTCCATTTCTCATGTCTTCACAAGGCGGTCTACTTTGGGACTGGAGTCCATGTTGTAAGCAGTGCACCTACACTCTTGCGTGGCGCTAACACTGTATACTTGGAAGTGTTCGAAGTGCTGCCATTATCAGGTAGTGAGGCTTCCAATTTTTTAAGTCTGTACTGTCATGTTTATGGTAGGTTGGAGGTTGTGTAGTTGATTGGTATTCTTGGTAAGTATTTGGTAATGTGTGTTGTTGGTCCTGCATTACTGGGAGCATTTCATGTGTGGCCAGTTTCCTTTAGGGACACTGTAGTTGGTGACACTTGGGGCATGTTGTGGGGATTCATTTGTTTGCTCTCACATTGCATGACATGCCATGGTGTGTTGTGTGGCCTTGCCGGGGAGGGGTTGGGTGACATGGCACTGTTCTCATGTTGTATTTTGCAAGTGGGTATTCATTTTTGCTGCATGGAAGTGTGTCTTTTGATGACACTGCATTGGTGGTGTTTGTGTAGGTAGGGATGCACACATTGTGACACTTCCAGATGAACAATCTCAGGCTGCTATGGTTCTGACAGTTGACTGTCCCTTTGTTCATCATAATTGTCAGATTGAGTCATCATTGATTGTCAGATGGTATGTGCCAGGCTGTGTGCACTCCACAGGGGTGTGCTTTCTATGTGAAGTAATTAGCCTCCAGCTGCGTACGGGCTGCCTCACCCCGTGCCCTTTCCCCTCCTATGCGCAGCTGGCGTGCATGTGGTTGGGGACGTGGGGGCACCACCATGTCCACAGCCAGGCGTGTTGCAACATTGTGCAGGACACATGCTGCCACTATGATCCTGCACACTACTGGGGGAGCATATAACAGCTGCATGCCAGAACGGTCATGGGAGCGAAAGCGTGACTTGAGCACTCCGAATGTGCGCTCCACTATGCCCCGTGTTGCAATATGGGCTGTGTTGTATCTTACCTCGGGTGGCGTGATGGGGTTCCGAATTGGCGTCTTCATGTGGGTGCTCAGAGGGTAGGCACTGTCCCCTGGGGAGGTGGTGATGGGGATCATTAGTGGGGTATTGGCATTACTATGTATCTGTCATGCATGCATGTGCTGTGGCATTTTTACTCACCAAGCAGCCATGTATCGCCATGCCGCCCAGCTTCCAAGTCCCGGTTTAGGGTTGATATCCTGTAAATGAAGCTGTCGTGGGTGGACCCTGGATAGTTGGCATATACTGAGGTGATGATTTCCTTGGCATCACATACTACCTGGACGTTGATGGAATGCCAGTGCTTGCGGTTTCTATACATGTGCTCAAATGCCCTGGGGGTACGTAGAGCCACATGGGTGCAATCAATGGCACCAAGCACTTTGGGGAATTGTGCCACCATGTAGAAATCCTGGCTGACAGCCTGCCTTTCTGCAGGTGTTCTGGGCAGGTATATGTGCCTGCGGACTGATGGGCTTTGTAAGGATATTTGGCGTGTTACAGCACAGAGTACAGCACTACTGCACAGGTAGCATTTTTTTATGCAGCACCACTACATGGGTGTGGTGCATTGCTATATGTGTTGCCAGAGTAACATGGACATATGAGTAAAGACAGGCTATTCAGTCAAAAACGATTTTTACTTATAAGATGCAAATCTATTTTTACAGTTAAAAGCACACATGTGCACATTCAAAATGCACACTATTTTTCACCTGAAATGCCTATGTTGCAAGAGACACATTTGAAAATTAATAACTAACCTTATTAATAACTAACCTGACTAATAAAACTTCATTTAACATAACCCACTAATAAAAATGAGTCTCCACTGCAGAATTAGGTATACTCTGAAAGTGAACTTTTAAACGCACATTCATTTTTTTTTCTCGGCTGCTCTGTCCACATAACTACAGGAAGCAAAGAGCTCGAAGGAACAGGAAATCAGCTTGTTACAATTGCCACTGTAGAAGCGAGCCATTGTGTAGTGAGGGAGGAGATGACATGATTGATTCTGATTGGAGCAGCGTCATAGCAAGTATCATGCTAGAGGCTGTGATTAGAACTTTGCTGGAGAAGCTTGAGGGGAGGGGGAGAACAATCGAGATCTTGCAGAGCTGGGACGAGGATCTGTTTCCTGGCTGAGGCATTCCTGCTGCAAAAGCTGAGAGTTCCAGGCAATAACCCCAGTTTGAGAACGGCAGACGCTTGTTCTCACTGGGGTTGATTTTCAAGGGAGCCAAATTCAGAAAGAGAATAGCCGAAGAAAACTCATGCTGAACAGATAAGGTAATTATAGAAGCAAGTGGGAGCTGTGCGAAAGTGTGCGAAACTGTTCAGTCAGTGTATTAAAGGGAGTCTCAGTCTCTTATCAGCATATTTAATGTTACCAATTGAATATATTCTCGCAGCTCTCTGTTCATTTTATCACACATAATGTTGTACCATTTCATTTATTTCTGTAAAAAAAGTTAAACTGTGTTTAAAAGAAATTTCTATAATACAAAAACATTTGAAAACAGATAGCTAGTGTGTATTATTTCTCTCTTTCATTTTGCATGGGGAAATGTTTAAACGTGGGGAGATTTTTAAACAGTGTAATTGTCATTTTAAAGCAGATGTGTGCATGATTCTATTTAGTATGGACAGTTGTGAGTGACTGTTTGTAGCATAGCCTGTTGGAGGTACATGAGTCAACGGGAAGAGAGACTCTCTGGACATAGTTCCCTACCGTATATAAGGTAGTGGAAATTACCACAAAAATACCACAATAGCCCATGGTGGCACACAACACTAACACTGAAAATGTGGTATCCCTAAAATGTAGGCCTGAGGTCTCTCTAGTGATCAAGAACAATCTAGATAAAAAACAAGGGATGTTGGATATTGGGGCCACAAATAAACCAACCACTATGCCAACCAACCACGCAAACTACCTCGCATACCATCTAAATAGGTCTGAATTCTGAAATAATGCAATGTATTATTGTCATGTGTGACCCAATATGAATACAGAGAGTGATTATTGCTAAAGGTATTTTGGCGGTAAGAAAATACCGCAAAGCCCCAAATATCCACAAAATACCCAACATATTTATGGTGCGTTGCAGGCCGGGAAAGTGATCATAGAGTACCTACTGGGCGTGGCAAGCGTGTCTCACACTGCCATTTGCACATTAAAGGGAACCCATTTTATAATAACAGTGTGCCACTAAAAACAAATTTCAGAATGTCACAAAGGGAAACCACATTTTCAGACCTAGGGCAATATTTAGAGGCAAAGTTGTTTGCACATGGGACGTGGTCGTCGAACAGCACCTTAGAATGGCGTGACTGCATTCAGGGTGAGGTGCAGAAAGAAAAACTAGACAATATTTTTGCAGAAGGCAGCATAATTCAGGTCTGCCTTACAAGATTATTGAATGCAGCCGATAAAAGCGCAGAGAAAAACTGTTTAATACGGCTATGCTGCAAAATATGGTTTATTTTGAATAAGTCCCTGCGAATGCAGGAAAATGATACGCAGCTAATTAACAGGTTAAAGACTGAATTAGATGGGGCAAGTAAAAATCAGGAAATGTTAAGAGCAGAATTGGATGTATGCCAAAAAGACATGCAGTTAAAATGCAGGGATTTTGATTCTCAATTGTGCAAAAGCAAGAAACATTTTGAAGACAGTGAGCAAGAATTGGTACATTTAAAAGCTTTAGTGGACCACATTAGGCAAGATAAAGATAAAGTTATTTCTGAAATGCAGATTTTACAAAAAGAACATTGTGAAAAAGAATGTGATCTCCAGAGTGCAGAACAAGAAATGATTAAAATGACTCAAGAAAGAGACAAGATAAATAAAGAGTTCAATGAATGCCAAATGCAAATGTGCGACATGCAGGAGGTGATTAATAAGGTGAGTGATGAAAACAACTATTTGCAAAATGAAGCAAACAGACTCCTTAAAAAGTGTAAGGACTTAGAACAGCAAATGTGCATTCCCAAGTCCCAGGAGAGGCGGCAGGGTACCACATTCAATGGAGTGGAGGTGAATTCTAGTTCTGCCCAAAGAGCTAGTGCTCCAGTGACTGGGCCGGTGACTGAACTTGGTTGCAGCGCCCTTGGGGGATTTGATACTCCCATTGGGGACAGCCACCAATCTCATACACCTGAAAACAGGATTGAATCACAAAATAGTGCAATTCCATGCATTGCAACAAGTAGCCCCATAAAAATAATGAAATCCATTAAAGCCCTGATCAAACCATTTAAAAAGGGAGGTGAATGCTGCATTGAGGATCACTTAGAAGCGGTGCATGACATTTTTAAAGCACTCCAGATACCTAAGGAACAGTACAGACAATATTTTCATTTAACTTTAGATGCCCCGATGGCCAGCATCATAAGGGGATTAAATGAACAGCAGAATATGACCTGGGTGGAGTTTGAAAAAGAAATTAGGCGTCATTTTTCTCCTTTTCAGTCATTGCAGGAGGCAAAGAAAGTAGCTTACACAATCACTGCTGGACCTAATACATCCCCTCGCCAATTTTTACAAGACTTAAAAAGAGCATTTTCTCGTTTTGATGTATCTTTTGACCCAAATTCCAATGAGTTTAAAACTGCATACTTCTATGGGCTACAGAAAGACATCATATCCCAATTGGTCCGTGAATTTGACCGTGACAAGTCCCTTGAATGGATTGTACATCAAAGCACAAAACTATATGAGGTACTCTATTGTCAGGGTAGAGAAAGTGATAAAATGAAAGATACTAGACCTAAATCTAAAGAACCCTCAGCCACAGTAATGGAAATCAGGTCAGCCAAAATGTCCCTTGAGTCTGCTCAAAGCCAAGGTAAATATAATGTGACACCTGAACAAAGGGGTAATCAACAAAGATCGCCATTTCCTGTACCAATGTTCCAATCACATGATCCTAGTAATAGGGAGAGCTACATCAGCCCTAGGTATTTAGGGGACAGACCCCGGGTAGGATATCGGCCTGATATGGCAGGTATGAACAATAACCAGAGACAAAATCAAGATCAAAGAAATGATGGTCCCTACCAGTCATTGGGGACACAGAGCAGAATTGATCCCAACACCATGATATATGGTAATCAGGATAGACCCCGATATGTGGATCGATTTACTGATAATGGAAATCAACATAGGGGCCAGTACCCACAATCTCAGAGACAGGACATGAGGCAAAACATGAACTACAATCCACGTCAGTACAATGATTCCCCACCAGGGGACTATAATCAAAGGATGGGTGCAACCCGCTCCCCTCCACAAATGAATCAAGAGTTCAGAAACCATCCCAACCGACATCAATCACCTGAGAGGTATCAGAATAGATCCACCAGGGGGAAAACAACCAATATCGACCTAGGCCACAGAAAGAGGATTCTAGAGAGATGGAAACGTTCCAGTGCCTTGAGGCTCAAGTGAAAATGTTAGCTGAGCAAATAGGAAAGCTCTATACAGCGCAAAAACAACCTTCCAAAGAGGGGGCTGATGGCCATAGCAATGACCGGGGGGCTTCCGAAAAGTGACTAAGTACTCATGATAACTGCAGTGCCAAAATGACAGATTGCTCTGATATAATTTTGCATAACGACTCTGAGATGCCTAATGAATTAAAAATGAAAGTGCCAGTAAATGAACTTGTGACAGAAACTGCAAATACTTCTAAAAAAGAGGTACGGTTTAACCTAGAGCTTAATAAAACAGTAAAGATTTGCACAAATGAAAAAGAAACATTAGGAATTCCAAAAGAACAAAGGGACAGATTTAAGAAAAATGACTCATGCATGGGGAATACCAGTGAACAGGGAGTAAGTGGGGATGCTATAGCTCCTTCCCTGGGCAAGAAAAACAATGACCAAACACAGGCAGAAAAAGGGAATACTCAAAAGGAGGGTACAAGTCAATCACCTGAAGAATTCTTTGAGCCACATATTTTTAAAGAGGCTGAAAGGGCTGGTATCACACTAAATGATCACAAATGCACAGAATTAAAAAAATGACAAATTGCTGAATGATGTTGTTACACATGTTCAGTTGGAAGGTTGTAATGTGGTCCCTGATGTTACCCAGATGGATGGGCAAACAGTGGCCACACTCCAAAAAACCTCTGATCATAGAGAAATGAATAAAGTCTCTCGCGCAGAAATGGGTAAAAAGGAGGGAAAAATGTCTTTCCATTTACCAATGTGCTTAGCCAAAAGTGAGAAAGGCCTGAGAAAGGTGAGCCCTGAAATCAGTAAGAATTCACACTTCTTATGTATATTAGAGGAAGTTGAGGACAGATATTATGCACCCATCACTGTAGAAGAAAAATGCCACACCTTTGCTATGATTGACACTGGCGCACAGGCCACAATTATGTCCAAGGAGCTGGTAAAGAGTATCAATGAAGGGAGATCCCCACAGAGTCAGATCACAGTGAAGGAAAATCAAGGTCCAGTGCATAACTTTAATAGGAAGGAGGTGCCTATCATAGGTGTAACTGAGGTTGACATAAAAATAGGAAAGCACAGAATGAAACAAGAGGTATTGATCACATCTATTTGTGAAATTCCATTTCTAATGGGGACAGATTGCTTGAAAAGATTGTCTCCTCTCATAGATGGGGTGAATGGAGTGCTGTGGTCCTTAACCAAAAAACCATTGAGGCCTAAGAAACTAAAATCACAAAACAGCAATATAAATGAATGTCACACCGTTGCCAAAACAAATGATGCTGTGGAGGTATATCTCCAGAATAGTTGCATACCTAGTGTCACTGTTATATTAATGTGTCAAGACAAAATGCAGAGCCACAATGAAAAACTACCTGTACAAATATACTTGGACCCAAGGAAAAATTGGCAGACTGCCATAGATGAGCACACATTATGTTTTTATTTAAAAGAGAAAACATGCAAACAGAATATTGCTCCTAAAACAGATTCAGAAAAACACATTACCACTCTGGCAGAAATACACATGGAAGATGAGCAACCATGCGTTCATGTTGGTATAAATGACTATTTTAAAACAATAAAAGCCACTTTAGCTCTTGGACATGAAAGGAGTTTCATTAATGAGAAATTATTGCAAAAAATAATGGAGAGGGAAGAAATCCCGAAATTTAGGATTAAAAACCAATATGTTGCTGGGTTGGACAGTCCAGACTTTGAAAACCGAATTGCAGGCAGATGCATGATTAAAATTAGCATTGGGCAGAAAACAATTTACCATAATGTATGGATAGTGAGTGGAGCACAAAATGAATTTTACATGGGCAATGACATCATGCACAGAATGTGTATGGTGTTAGAGTTCCTTAATCAAAAAATATGGTCACACCTAGGTGGTCCGGCACCTGAATTTGAAGACAAAAGAAGGGCTTATCATTGTGCACAACTGGTTCCTTATGCAATCAAATTACAAATGAGGAAAGATACTATTATTCCTGCATTTACAAAACAGTTTGCAATAACACTGAAATGCAAAAATGGACAGCAGATGAAAGACTCTGATGCATTTGTATGCCTGAATGAATCCATAAAACAGCAAGGCCTGTATTATGAATACATTCCATTGGTAGATATTGGTGAAGGATCTGTAAAAATTATGGTAAATAATAAAGGTTGTCAGGATATTCATTTAGAGGAAAACTCCCCATTAGGAATGGCCATACAAAAATCACATTATACGGCAGATTTAAATAACATGGTGATTGGAAATATCCCTGAAAAGTATGTAGATGCCAAGGGTGAGTTGCCAGAACACCTGGACTCTCTGTGTATCCTTATGATTCAAATGAGACAGGGTGCTGCCATCAAGAGGATTGCATAATATTTAATTTAAATGAAAATGAAACAGAAAATCAGCCCATTGAAGTGGAAGCTGATATGCCAAAATATTTAAAAGTGGCAGCTTTACAAAAAGACACAGCCACACAGTTAGAGGAAAGCGCCGAGATTCCCTTACCAGAAGATTTTCCAGAATTTTCCAAAATGGTAGAAGAGCAGATCTCCTTAGCAGATGCGTGTGACAGCAATGAGGATAGGGACAATCTGAGAGAGATATTTATGGAGTTTAAGGATGTATTTGCAAAAGATGCTTATGATTGTGGTTTAACTGATTTACATGTGGCCACACTACCAGAAGGGTGTAGCAGAAGTCCAGTGTTTGTACGCCAGTATAGACTACCACTGGCATGTTTAGAATCATTGGCAGAGATTATTAAAAATTTGGAATCGCGGGGAATCATCAGGCCCATTCATAGCACATCCAATACACCTATTTTAGGTGTGATAAAGCCAAATGGTCAATGGCGGCTATGTGCAGACTTGAGAGAGTTAAATAAAAGAGTACCAGTATCTAGATGGCCACTGCCATTCATTGATCAGGGCCTAGCTCAGGTACACGGTTCATAAGTATTTACCACATTAGATCTCACCTCTGGATATTGGTGCGTGCCATTGGCAGAGGAGATACAACATTTATTTTCCTTTACATTTGACAGGACTCAATACGCCTGGCTTAGAGCTCCGTTCGGGTACATCAATAGTGGGAGTGAATTTGGCATATTTTTGAGAAAGGCCATGCCGGATGCAGCGGAAAGAGGAACAATAGTTTACGTGGACGATGTCCTGATAAAAAATGAAAGCCTGAAAAGCCATTTTGATGAAATAAGACATGTGCTTGGCCAATTGCAGAAAGCAGGCGCCAAAGTATCTTTGCAAAAAGCACAATGGTGCAAGAAAAAAGTGAACTTTCTAGGGCATGAAGTGACTGAACATGGGCTAAATCCACAAAAGAAGAAAATAGAGGCCATACAAAGATTAAAAGATCCTAAAAATGTGAAAGGAGTAAAAAGTTTATTAGGGATGACAGGCTATAACAGAAAGTTCATTGAAAATTATGCAGAAATCACTCTACCATTGACTAAACTGCTTAAACTGAATACTCCCTGGAAATGGGAAAAAGAGCAGTCTGATGCACTGGCTAAATTAAAGGAATGTCTTGTAAATCCACCATGTTTAGCATATCCCATAAAGGACAGGGATTTCTTTATAGAAATAGGTTTTTCTGAACATTGTATGTCAGCAGTGTTATCACAAAAACACGATTTGAATCACAAAACCATTGCCTATGCAAGTAAGGCATTTTCCCAAGTGGAAATGAAATTTAATGAATGTGAAAAGGCCCTATTAACCACTGTGTGGGCGCTACAACATTTCCGCCCCATTGTTCAGGGAGAAAAGGTGATTATTGAAACAAATCATCAACCTTTGCAATTTTTAGAGAGTAAAAGAATTAGATCAGGTAATCTAGCGCAGTCCAGAATCACTTCATGGACGCTGGCATTACAAGGTTTTCCTGTAGAAGTGAGATATGGACAAAATAAAAAGAACCCAATTGCTCAAGGGTTAGCTGACTTACATGACTGCGCAGCTGAACAAATACCAAATGAAATGGAAGTGGACACTAGTTTGCAGGAATTTGAACAATCACCACACAAAGCTTTTGATGAAAAAACATGCAAGTATTTGCCAACTGTATATGTGGATGGTTGTGCTTTTCACATTGAAAATGACAGTAATAAACAATTAGTGGCAGGAATAGGAAATGTCTGGTTGAAATGTGAAGGCGTCCCCAGTATAGGGATGAGGATTGGAGCTAGGAGCAGTCAGGTGGCGGAATTGGCAACCAGCTATAAAGCAATTGCTACTGCAGTTGATAAAAAGTTCAGTGAAATTGTCCTGGTGACTGATTCTGTCTATGTCAGAATAGCTTTGTGGAGTATTTGCCTGGTTGGAAAGCAAGAGGCATGGTTACATACAACAAAAAGCCACTTAAAAATGGAAAAATGATACAATCCATAGACAAATTGGTGTCAGAGAATAATTTAACAATATACTGGAGAAAAATTTGTGGGCATTTAAAAACACCAGGAGAGGATAAGGAGGGAAATGATAAGGCAGACCACCTGGCTAAGATTGGGGCTGTGATGGGAGAATTGCTACCTATTGATTATTTAATGGGTGAAATACAAATTGATTAAATAACACGTTCTAAAGCACCAAAGGAGGTATATCAACCAGTGGTACAGTGGAGTCATGACACACCAGACCAAGATTTGATTGAGGCACAAAAGAATGATCGAATTTTGGGAATCTATTATAATCATTTGATAGATCCTGAACAAAATCCTTTAACAGAAAATGATTGTATGGGAAAAGAAGAGTTGAGGGTGCTATTAAAGAACAAAACACAAATTAGATTACAGGATGGACTCATGATTAGAGAGTCCATAACAGGACAAATACAGTGGGTGGTACCCCTTTCATTCAGAGGGCTAATGCTACACCATGCACATGATGCCATAACTGCAGGCCTTAGAGGTTCACAAAAAACATTAGAAATACTAAAAGATTATGCTTACTGGCCACATATGTCCCAAGATGTGGAATTATATACTAGAGGATGTCTAGTATGCGCCCAATTTAAACCTGCTTCACCAATGCATAGAGCCCCGTTAATGAAAAGAGGCCTAACTCTTCCATGGTCAGATTTGAAAATAGACTATGTAGGGCCTTTAGAAAGGTCGAGCAGAGGAAACCGTTATATTTTAAGTGTGGTATGTTTGATGTCAAAGTGGATTGAATGCATTTCTGCACCAGATTGTAGTGCGCAAACAGCAGCCACATTGCTGGTGAACCATGTGTTCTCAAGGTTTGGGTTGCCACAAAGAATTGAGTCAGACAGAGGAAGTAATTTCACAAGTATTCTAATGAGTAAGGTATGGCAAATACTGGGTGTGAAAAGAAAACTACATATTGCATATCGGGCGGCCTCTTCAGGTGGAGTTGAACGAAGCAATAGGTCTGTTGTGGATATTTTAAAGAAATTTGTGGCAGAAGCAGGTTCCAACTGGGATTTACGTTTACCATTGGTTTTGATGGCAATCAGATCAACTCCTGCCAAAGCAACAGGTGTTAGCCCCCATGAGGTCTTGACAGGTAGGAAAATGGTGTTACCACAACGCCTACTATATAGAACACATGAGCAAACACTTGTGAGTGCATCCACAGTTCATGAATATATTGATGAACTGAGGAGGCATTTGCAACATGCATTTGCTTTTGTGCAGAGAAATCTTGAAAGAGCTGCTGACAGTGCAAAGTCTTATTATGATAAAAAGACATCAGTAAAGGAATACAGTGTAGGGGATCAAGTGTACAAGTTTCATTTTGGAAAAAGTAAACAGAAAAATTCTAAATTTCTAGCAGCCTGGCAGGGGCCATTTCGAATTATAGATAAGGTCTCTCCTGTGGTTTATAAAATTTTGAAAAATGAAGGTGAAACGGCGATAGAGCAGTTTGTCCATGTAAATCAGATCAAACCATGCCATCCCAGACACGAGATCAGGCGGCTTGAGCATGTAGAAACAGAAAGCCCTGGGTCTACTACCCACTGATGCACACAATACAACATAAAGTCCCTTGAACACAAAAAGAGAAAATAAATGGGTACAATCAGGAGGCAGTGACAGAGAAGTTAAAAAGTTGATTGTTATAATGGCACATAAACACTGTAATATATGTAAATATATATAATATAAAATAAGTGAATAATAAATAAATAAAAATATATAATGGAAGCTCATGGCTGGTGTGCAGAGAGAAAATGTATCAAATATTGAATGCTGTTATACATATGCTTGTTTTCTTTTTAACTTGTGTTTGATTTCAGAAGAAAAAAAAAACGAAATGTTTTTACCAAGCATGTTTTATTTTTGGAAAAAGGGTGAAGTTAGTATTGTGCAATATACTTACAGGCCGATTCATGGAATAATTAGCGCGGCGCAAGTGGGCAAAAACGTGCGAATCGCAGTGGAATAGCGAAAATCGCAGTGCAAGTGCGAAAATCGCACCAAAAGCAGCGCACATCGATTCATGGAAGGCCGTGGGCGAGAAAACCAGCGGATGTGCGATAAAACAGTGCGCGGCGCACGTTGGTGCACAGGCCATCTAACAGCGTGCGCCAGGTCACAGCGAAAATCGCACAGGCCACAGCGAAATTCGCACATAGCGCGGCGCACGCAACAAAAGTAGGCGGAACACGGGCGTAACACACGGAATGGGGAACAACTTGCCAAAACGTGGGCGTCACGGGGGAAGTACAGGGCACAAGTGCGCGGAACGCCCACACGCTCGCTTACAACACGTATTCATGGAATAGAATAGGGGAAAAAAGCGCACGCTCAAACCAGCGCACAGGCACAAACACGACCGCCACAAGAAAGCAGGCGGTAGCGTCTCTGCGGCTGTAAGAAATGTGCGCCAAAAGGTGCGCCAACAAATCGCACCTATATACTGCCATGATGAATGTCCTATACTGTGGGCCTCCAGGACAAATGACGTGCAAAGGGGTACCCACAAACACGGACACCCGCTGACAAAAAATACGCGTGCGTGTATACCGGGGTGCGCGGGAAGTCTCACACACGATTTCAGCAGGGTACGTGCATTTCAGGGGTGCGCGGGAAGTCACACACACGATTGGCCCAGTGCGAGCAGGGCACGTGTATTTCAGGGGTGTGCGGGAAGTTAAACACGCGATTCCAGCAAGGTATGTGTATTTCAGGGGTGCGCGGGAAGTCACACACGCGATTTCAGCAGGGTACGTGTATTTCAGGGGTGCGCGGCCAGTTCCACACACGATTGGCCCAGTGCGAGCAGGGTACGTGTATTTCAGGGGTGCGTGGGAAGTTACACACGCGATTCCAGCAAGGTATGTGTATTTCAGGGGTGCGCGGGAAGTCACACACGCGATTTCAGCAGGGTACGTGTATTTCAGGTGTGCGCGCGCAGTTCCACACACGATTGGCCCAGTGCAAGCAGGGTACGTGTATTTCAGGGGTGCGCGGGAAGTTACACACGCGATTCCAGCAAGGTATGTGTATTTCAGTGGTGCGCGGGAAGTTCCACACGCGATTACAGCAGGGTATGTGTATTTCAGGGGTTCTGGGGAGTACCACACGTGAATTGGCCGTGTGGGCCCTCCCAGGTGTACGCTCCACAACCTCCACGGACCCTGCTGCCAGCCCACACCACGGGGGACTACCCTGCACCCCTGCCCATGTCCCGTAGGCAGCCCATTCACCATGGGCATGCCCCCCAGCCAACCCACATGTCACCTTGCACTACTGATCAACAATGCATGTCTACCACCACCCCCACCCCCCAGCAGTGCAGGGTCACCCTCCACCAGGCCCCCACTCATGTCTCCCACCACCCCCACCCCCCTGCCACCAGGGGCAGCCTCCACCAGGCCCCCACTCATGTCCCCCTGCACCCCCACCCCCCAGCAGTGCAGGTGCATCCTCCACCAGGCCCCCACTCATGTCTCCCACCACCCCCACCCCCCAGCCACCAGGGGCAGCCTCCACCAGGCCCCCACGCATGTCTCCCACCACCCCCACCCCCCTGCCACCATGGGCAGCCTCCACCAGGCCCCCACTCATGTCTCCCACCACCCCCACCCCCAAGCAGTGCAGGGGCACCCTCCACCAGGCCCCCACTCATGTCTCCCACCACCCCACCCCCAAGCAGTGCAGGGGCACCCTCCACCAGGCCCCCACACATGTCTCCCACCACCCCACCCCCAAGCAGTGCAGGGGCACCCTCCACCAGGCCCCCACTCATGTCTCCCACCACCCCCACCCCCCAGCCACCAGCGGCAGCCTCCACCAGGCCCCCACTCATGTCTCCCACCACCCCCACCCCCCAGCCACCAGGGGCAGCCTCCACCAGGCCCCCACTCATGTCTCCCACCACCCCCACCCCCCTGCCACCATGGGCAGCCTCCACCAGGCCCCCACTCATGTCCCCCTGCACCCCCACCCCCCAGCAGTGCAGGGGCATCCTCCACCAGGCCCCCACTCATGTCTCCCACCACCCCCACCCCCCAGCCACCAGGGGCAGCCTCCACCAGGCCCCCACTCATGTCTCCCACCACCCCCACCCCCCAGCCACCAGGGGCAGCCTCCACCAGGCCCCCACTCATGTCTCCCACCACCCCCACCCCCCTGCCACCATGGGCAGCCTCCACCAGGCCCCCACTCATGTTCCCCTGCACCCCCACCCCCCAGCAGTGCAGGGGCACCCTCCACCAGGCCCCCACTCATGTCTCCCACCACCCCCACCCCCCAGCCACCAGGGGCACCCTCCACCAGGCCCCCACTCATGTCACCCACCACCCCCACCCCCCAGCCACCAGGGGCAGCCTCCACCAGGCCCCCACTTATGTCTCCCACCACCCCCACCCCCCTGCCACCATGGGCAGCCTCCACCAGGCCCCCACTCATGTCCCCCTGCACCCCCACCCCCCAGCACTGCAGGGGCATCCTCCACCAGGCCCCCAGTCATGTCTCCCACCACCCCCACCCCCCAGCCACCAGGGGCAGCCTCCACCAGGCCCCCACTCATGTCTCCCACCACCCCCACCCCCCTGCCACCATGGGCAGCCTCCACCAGGCCCCCACTCATGTCCCGCTGCACCCCCACCCCCCAGCAGTGCAGGGGCACCCTCCACCAGGCCCCCACTCATGTCTCCCACCACCCGCACCCCCAAGCAGTGCAGGGGCACCCGCCACCAGGCCCCCACTCATGTCTCCCACCACCCCCACCCCCAAGCAGTGCAGGGGCACCCTCCACCAGGCCCCCACTCATGTCTCCCACCACCCCACCCCCAAGCAGTGCAGGGGCACCCTCCACCAGGCCCCCACACATGTCTCCCACCACCCCACCCCCAAGCAGTGCAGGGGCACCCTCCACCAGGCCCCCATTCATGTCTCCCACCACCCCCACCCCCCAGCCACCAGGGGCAGCCTCCACCAGGCCCCCACTCATGTCTCCCACCACCCCCACCCCCCAGCCACCAGGGGCATCCTCCACCAGGCCCCCACTCATGTGTCCCACCACCCCCACCCCCCTACCACCATGGGCAGCCTCCACCAGGCCCCCACTCATGTCCCCCTGCACCCCCACCCCCCAGCAGTGCAGGGGCATCCTCCACCAGGCCCCCACTCATGTCTCCCACCACCCCCACCCCCCAGCCACCAGGGGCAGCCTCCACCAGGCCCCCACTCATGTCTCCCACCACCCCACCCCCAAGCAGTGCAGGGGCACCCTCCACCAGGCCCCCACTCATGTCTCCCACCACCCCCACCCCCCAGCCACCATGGGCAGACCCCACCAGGCCCCCAATCATGTCTCCCACCACCCCCCACCCCCCTGCCACCACGGGCAGCCCCCACCAGGTCCTCACAATCCCCAATCATGTGCGTAATGGTCAGCCTCCACAGCCAAAAAGCCCTACCAAGTAACCCATTCACCCACATGGAAATGGAAATCACATGTTACACCCCCAATGTTCATGAAGCTAATGAAGCCATGTCCGTCACACACAATGGTTGCAATTGAATGGGAAAACACACAACATGACATGCATGAAACCAATGAGATGATACCACACAGTGAAGTATGCAAACAAAATTGTATTGAAAAAAAATAAGAATGCTAAAGAAAGAAAACAAACTACAATGTGAATGAGAAAAAATAAGCTGCATGTCCGTATGAAAAAATAAAACTTGAAATCCAAATAGAAAAAAATGTTGTCCAAAGTAAAATGTAAAAAAATCTCCATGCAATAAAGAACTATGTACAAAAATAACAAGGGTTCATGAGCCCAACTGAACAAAGGAAACCTACTAAAAAACCTACCTAAAAATCAACTATATACAAAAAGTGGAGCAGTGTCCGCCGACTCCAAATCATAATACGAAAGAAAGGAAACCTAAAACTAAAGAACTATATACAAAGGCGGCGGGCAAGTCCAGCGGCTCACTCTGTGGTGTCCCGGGCCAGGGCATCATCGAACTCCTGTTCGATGTCCCGGAGGCGGTCCAGTTCCATGGCCCCGAGGGTCCGCAGGGGCGACGCTGTGTCCTCCTCCAACCCCCTGCAGATTGCCTCGAGGCACTCGGCCCGCCTCGAGCCCTCCGCATGGAGTTCTCCGCCCTGACCATTGTGAGCCGCGCCTCTTCCGCCCGCCGCCGCTCCGCACCTATGGCGTGGCCCAACCGCTGCCACACGGAAGACACTCTCTGTCCTGGGTCCCCCTGCCCTCCGGCCGATGCCTGCCCCTCCGATGTCGAAAGCCCCGAGCCTTCATGGCTCCCACCATGTTGCTGCTGCTGCTGCTCTGCCTCTGCCCGTGCACTGCCTCCTGCTGCCTGCACATCCTCCGCCGGCTGGGGTGCACTTGTTGATGTGGCCACCCCTGCTGGACCACCGACTCCCGACTGTGGCAGGGATGCCTCCTCCACCAGCCTGGCCGCACCGTCAGAGGCAGCTCCACAAGGCACCCAGGTGACTGATGGGTGGGAAGATGGCACAGAGGACGACTGGCGCGTAGGGGGTCCAGTTGAGGAGGGGGTCGGAGCAAGCCCCATCAGACGGAGGAATCTGGCCTGGGTGACCTGTCCCAGCAGGCTGACGTGGTCAACGAGCCATTCGAGATGACGTGCAGTCTCTCCATGAAAAGACTGCAGGTCACCTCGCATGGCCCGTTGACGCAACGCCACACCAGCCAGGACAGGCTCAACCCGGACCTGGATGGCCACGTCCGCAGGCAGAGGAAGGCCAGTTGATGTCAGCTCATCCCCTGCGTGAAAACGGGTCTGGACGTAGGCATCCCTGCTGGTGCAAGATGATGCAGGGACAGGATCGGGGACAGGATTGCACACAGGCACCTCCGCGGCCGCCTGTGCTGCCTCCTGTCCCTGGTCCTGCACTGCACCACTAGCACCAGTGGGATCCCAAACCTCCAGACCCCGTCTCTGGTGCTTGCGCAGCCCCCTCCTCCACCAAACCCCCCACCAACCTGGATGACTCCGTGCCATCTTCCCCCGTTGGGCCCTGTGGGGTCCCAGCTGCCCCTTCTGCTGCCGAGGAGTCCAACTGCAACCTCCGCCTCTTGGACCTCCCCCCTGCAGCTGCGGCCTGGGACGGAGCACCGGACTCCTCACTCCCCGACGAGATGACAACACGGGAGGGGAGCCGGGCCTTGCGTCTCCGGCTGGCGGTCGGATCCCCGCCGCTGTGCTCCACAGCACCTTCTCCGCCCTCTTCATCAGTTGACGCTGCAGACAGGGAGAAACAAAACACAGGCATCAGGGCACTGTACAATGGACACATACACGCATGACAGTTGCACAGGAGTGGCATTGGCAAACCTCAGACATGTCATCACAATCCCCAACACACATGTCATTGCAACTGGCACACATGAGCCATACCACAGCCATATCGCAACTGCCACCACCATCCCTACACATACAACAGCATCAGCAGCCAAAGGGGAGCCAGACATCACATGCAACACAGGAAGTGCACCACACATGTACACACACCACCACACTTGCATGCATGTCCACACCTCTGCCAAGTGTCGCACTGTTCAGACGGGCATCCATGTCACATCTGCCAATCAGGCTTCCACATACCGCTGTCACATGCATCCATGTAGCATCACTTTTGCACCCTTGTCAAATACACACACATGCACATGTACACAGTGCTCATACATGCAGCCGAAAACAACATACATGCCTGACATCACGGACATGTCTACTTACATACACATTCATCCAAACATGTGTGCACGCACAACTGCATTTGCCATGCAAGCCCACACACACAAGCACCATCCATGTCTCACACATTACAGCCCTCGCATGTGTCAGCCCCACGGCCCAGTACACCCCCACCCATACTCGACCCCATACAAACAGATGTGCAACCGGCACAATGGCGAATGATCACCACACGCACTGCTCACAATCAGGATGCATGTACACTCACCGCTCGACTCCAGACGGGTCTGCTTCTCTAGGACCTGGACGTGGAGCGCTGGGGATATGCGTTCCAGGACCCCCATCTGTTTTTCCGACAAGTGGCCCCGGTGCCCCTTGGCATCCGCTGCCTTCAAGAGGCGCCGGGCCTTGTTCAGGGTCCTGGACCTGAAGTCCTCCCAGCGCTTCCTGACATGTTGTAAGTCCCGGACTGCCACCCCCTCCGCGTTGATGGCAGTCACAATGTCAGTCCAGATCCGAGTCCGTCCTTCCTTGCCGGCGCGGGAACTTCCGAAGAGGGCATCATACTGCCCCAGGACTTGCTCCACCAGGACACCAACTTCGGTGGCACTGAAGCTGGTGCCCCTCTGCCTCTCTGGCCGGGGGTTGTCAGTGGTCACAGATGGTGTTTGCCCCGACATGACAACCCTAGAGGCAGGAGTGGATGGGCAACTGGGTCCTGGGGCTGGGCTGTGGAGCGATGGAATTCCAGTCGGGAGTCTTCGGTTCCAGCAGGGGTGGTCACAGCAACAGCACCCCTGGCTGATGTGCAGGCAGCAAATGGCAGTGCACGTGGGCAGCAGGCAGTCAGGCAGCAGCAGATGGCAGGTGGGAGCGTGCTCGGGGTTCTGGGGGGCAGTAGTTCGGCCTTCTGGGCAGGAGCGTGGTCTTCCGTGTGCTTACGCGTGGCCAGCTTGGTACAGAGTGATTTGGCACGTGAAAATCCTGCACGTCAGCGTGAAAACCGAGGAAAGGCCCTTAGCGCGTAAGCGCGTCAGCTCGCATACGCGATTCTATTGGACCAAAGGCCCTCAGCGCGTAAGCGCGTCTGTGACGTGAGCCGCATGGGTGTTTCCCACACAGCACGTGATGACAGAGCACACGTGGAAAGACTGCACATCAGAGTCTCATCGCGTGTAATTGGACAGCACGTCAGAGTCTCATCGCGTGTAATTGGACAGCACGTCAGAGTCTCATCGCGTGTAATTGGACAAAAGTGCGCGTACACGCGATTGGCCTATGTACGTGTATATCAGGTGTGCGAGGACACTTAAACACGCAAGTACGTCAGCCCACCTGTATCCCGGTGTGCGGTCAATTTCCACACGCTATTGGACTGTGCACTGGATTTCAGGGGTGTGCGGGTCACACGCTCGCCTACAACACGCGCAACGCATTAATTTGCGCGCTAACAAAATAACTAGCTCAGACCCAGGATGAACATACCGTTCCTAGCAGCAGTGGCCGTGGCCTACCAAAGGAGGAGGAGGAGGATAGTCAGGGCCAGAATATTCACACCCAGAACCAGCCTTTTCGGGATGCCTGATGACCAGGTGCATGGGAGGTACAGGTTTCCACCACACATCATACTGGACCTGGTGAGTGAGTGGGAGGACGACCTCACATCACCCACCCTGTGCTCCCAAGCACTCAGCCCCCTCGAGAAGGTCCTCAATGTACTGCACTTCTTAGCCACTGGATCATTTCAGCGGACAAGTGCCATTGTGGGTTGTGTATCACAGGCCACCCAGTCACGCTGCCTACACCAGGTCTTGAACATCATCACTGCACGCCCATCAGTCCGCAGGCACATATACCTGCCCAGAACCCCTGCAGAAAGGCATGCTGCCGCCCTGGATTTTTACGCTGTGGCACGATTCCCCAAAGTGCTAGGTGCCATCGACTGCACCCATGTGGCTCTACGTCCCCCCAGGGCATCTGAGCACATCTATAGGAACCGCAAGCACTGGCATTCCATCAACGTGCAGGTAGTATGTAATGCCAAGGGAATCATCACCTCAGTATATGCCAACTATCCCGGGTCAACCCACGACAGCTTCATTTACCGAATGTCCACCCTAAGCCGGGACCTAGAAGCTGGCCGGCATGGCGATACATGGCTGCTTGGTGAGTATGAATGCCACTGCACATGCATGCATGTCAGATACTGAGCTAGGTCACAACCCCACCAATGATACCAATCACCACCTCCACAGGGGACAGTGCCTACCCTCTCAGCCCCCACATGATGACGCCAATTCGGAACCCCACCACGCCACCCCAGGTAAGATATAACGCTGCCCACATTACAACCCGGGGCATAGTGGAGCGCACATTCGGAGTGCTGAAGTCACGCTTTCGCTCCCTTGACCGTTCTGGTGGGCAGCTGTTGTACGCTCCCCCAGTAGTGTGCAGGATCATAGTGGCAGCATGTGTCCTGCACAACGTTGCAACACCCCGGGGCCTGGCCGTGGACATGGTGGTGCCCCCCATCCCCAACCACATGCACAGCCGCTGCGCATGGGAGGTGAAAGGGCACGGGGGGAGGCAGCCCGTACACAGCTAGTGGCTAATTACTTCACATAGAAATCACACCCCTGTGGAGTGCACACTGCCCTGGCACATTCCATCTGACAATCAATGATGACTCAACCTGACACTGATCCTGAATGTCTGGAGAAAGAACCGTGAAAACCATATCAGCCTGAGATTGTTCACCTGGAAGTGTCACAATGTGTGCATCCCTACCCACACTGACACCACCAATGCAGTTTTGTGAAGTTACACATTCAAGCAGCTCAAATTAATACCCACTTGCAAAATGCAACAAGAGGACAGTGCCATGTCAGCCAACCCAACCCCAGCACCGCCACACGACACACCGTGCCATGTCATGCTATTTGCAGGTAAACAAAGTAATCCCCACAACATGACACTACTGTCACAATGTACAGTGTCCCTATTAGAAACTTGCAACACGTGAAATGCTCACAGTAATGGCGGGCCAACAACAAACTTGAGCACGTACTACCATTGACTTGACATCACTAATGTTTAATATTAGTAGTCTCACCACCTGGAAATGCCTGCACTCCCACCACTACCAACTGTGCAGTGTTGGCGCCTGTAGAGTTGTAGGTGCACTGCTGCCAACATGGACCACATCTCCAGACTAGAGGTCCTTGTGTAGACATGAGGAAGGTACCTGCAAATTGGGAGGTAGACACAGAAGATGAGTTACACATCAATGCAACATGCAGTGTACAACACAACAGCAATATGCACTAGGAATGTATACACAGTATTGACTACAGACTGCCCACACAGCTCATGGGAGTCCAACGTCACTGTGTAATTCACTGTCACTTGGGCACACCCTTTGCAAGCCCATGGAAACGGAAAGCAGGAGGGGTGTGTGTGACTCAAACCCAAGCATCTGAACCAAATACATTACAAGCCTGCATGTGCCCAGCCACAATGCAGCGTATGCCCACAGGAACCACGGAAGCCAACAAATCGTCCCAAAAAAATTGGGAATAAAAGAAATAAAAATAAAAACAAAAATAAAAATAAAAAAAACAATAAAAATGGCCATTGAAGGGCCCGGGGGGTTGGGGAGGCCACCCAGGAGGTCCGAGGACAGGATGCACACCAGAACCCACCTGCGTGGATCCTGGGAAAAAAAAACACCTCCATGGGCTCATGGCCCACACGGCTACCCTATTGTGGGAGTATCACTGCTGTCGCTATTATCACCCTGTGCAGCTGCATCCGGAGGTGGTTGCACTATGGGAGGCAGCCCAAGCAAGGCCCTAGTCTGCTCCTCCATGGCTGCAAGCATGCGGGTGTGGTAGGTCTGGTTCTGGAGGATGAGTGTGCGGAGGTCCCCATGCAACAACTCACGGGATGCCCGGACCTCCGCCCTCGTTGCCTGCATCTCAGCTGAGAGCGTACGGGTGAGACGCTCCAGCTGCTGTTCTGTCCTTTGGTGTGTAGAAGCCTCAAGCTCAACAAGAGTCGTCCTGAGGTGAAGGAGCTCCTGCCTCAGGGCTTCCCTGTGGCCCTGGCACTCAATGGAGATGGCCTCCTGCAGAGTCGCCAGTGCCGCCCGCCTGTCCCTGTTGGACCCCAACATGTCCTCCCTGTGTGACTGGCAGATGGAGTCGGTTGCCTGCTCTAGTCGCTCCATCAGCCTTTCAGGGGGGACAATGGAAGTGGCCACCCTATCCATGGCCTGAGCCATCATCTCGGATGATGCTGCCTGTTGGGTTGCCATACCGTAAATGGATTGCTCCCATGCGGTATTGCCAGGTGGCGTACGGCCACCACGTCGGCGGGCACCACACCTGTCTGGGGCAAGGCAAACTGCGCCTTGCTGTGCCGGCACTGCCTGAGGCTGCAGGACTGCATTCCCCCTCTGATCTGCTGGCCCAGGAACAGGATCAGATGTCGCGGAGTGTGACCCTGCATCCGTAACCACCAAAGGCGTAGCTGGCAACACTGACATCCCCATTGAGGGTTCTGACCCTGGTGCAGGTGGGTGAGACAGAACAGAATCCCTCCCTGGAACACTAACCTGCGACGGCACGTAGGTCTCATCCGAATCAACACCTGAGTACAGCTCGGGGGAGGTGCAGCCAGAGACTCCCCTTGAGAGCACGACCTGCAGCACTTGTGGGTTCTCACCCACCACCACACCACGTCCCTCACTGGTGGTTGGTCGGCCCTCGGACCCCTCCTGGGTCTGCACCATCTCCACAACCCCAGCAGTATCAGGTGCGTCTTCCCCTGCAAAGACATAAAAACAAAGAAATGGAAACAGGCATTAGCACCATGGCACACAATGAGGGCTGAGAAGCAAGAGAACCAGTACTTGTTTGACACATGTCCCACATGACTAAAACCCTCCCATGCATGCACCCTCACTGCGTATGAAGGGCATGCAAATGGCACACACTGATGACACCAAGATTGAAGATGAACACATTTTCTGCATGCTGCCTGGCAGTGGCATCACACATTGGCCTGTGATTGGCAGGTGAAACACACATGCCATCACACAGATGGCATGTACCATTGCTATTGAGTGAAGATGGAGAGGAGGGCAGCACCTATTCATTCTGTCCAGTTTCCGCATGTAATAGCTTTTCTAATTCAAACAGGTCAGATTCTTCACCTGGAGCTGCCAGTCCGAAATGGTCCAATTGCACAGGGACATGTTTGAACAAATGATATCCAGGTAACAAAGTCACTTCACTTTACCATAGCCATGTCAGACATGTGACTAGAGGACTGCGACATGCCTAGTAAAAGTGGTGGAATGTAAAAAATCTGACTAAATGAACAGTGGAAAATTTAGCAACAATGTTGTGGCAAGGTGACACTTCAAGGGCAACTGGCGTGCAGTTGGGCTAGATGTCTACTGTTGGCAGAAGGGATACAGCTATGGGCAAATGCAGATGCGCTGGATGTATTGCATGAAGCACATGGCTGACCCATACGACTCAGGCGCACACACTCTCACCTGGCACACAAACAGAAGCCCTCACACACACCATGCACATGGATGACACACACATGCATGTGCACTCACCGGACAATGCCTCGTAATCAGCCAAATCTCCCACGCCTTGGCTCTGTTCCTCCGTGACGTAGGTCCCAGCGACTGACTCATGTGGAGTGAGTTCCTACTGGAGACCCACCTCCAGTCACTAGAGTTGCGGCATGACTTGAGGCCAGCTTACTCTTTGCCCTGCGCTTTAGGTCATTCCAGCGCTTATAGCAATCATTGGCTGTGCGCCTCATGATTCCAAGGGCACTTACGATGTCCGCAACGGTCTGCCAGTGTGCCTGGCGTTGTGCAGGTGTGGTCTTGGATCCTGCAACAATGACCATCTCGTTGTCATGTGCGGACACATACTCGACAAGTGCATTCAGTTCGTCATCCGTGAAGCTGGGCTTCCTGGACGGGCCGGACTGTGTAGCCGTGTCTGGGGCATCAGCCTGTGCCGGACGAGCACTCTTCATCTTCCGCTTGGAAGGTGGTGGTGATCCTGAGTGTCCTGCGCCGCTCTGGACACTAGGGGCAGGAGCCCTGGTGGACTCTGTATCAGGAGTGTGGGATTGCACACTCAGCATGGGAGTTGGTGCAGGCATTGGCTCTAGTGTGATGGTGTCAGGGGGTATATCAGCAGCATGGACTAGGACCGACACTGTCCGGGCTGGGTGTGTGAGGGCTGGGGTGGATGGAGCCGCAGCTGCCGCTGCAGCCTCTCCGCCCTGCCTACTTGGTGCAGCAGATGACCTTGCTGCCCCAGATGCACGTGGCATGGTGACATCAACGTGCACCAGCGCACGTGTCATAGGCCTGCTGACCTGGAAGTCAGCCATGGAGTCAGTCAGGTCTGGTGCCACAATGGGCTGGTCCAACAAGGGCTGAGCATGGATGGTGTCAGCCACATCAGCCTCAACGGGAGGGGGGGGGATTATGGGTGCCCTTGACTGGTCCTCCACACATGGGGGGACAGGCTCACCCTGCAAGTAATGACCACGTCCCCTACCGGATCCACCACGGCCACCACTTGTAGCTCTTCCACCTTTGCCACCCTTACGGAATCCTCGCCTCCCAGCCATGGCACTGATGTTATTGTGCGTATGGGAGTGGCAGTAAAATATAGTCCTGGGCAATTGGGGGTCAAAGGGGTTGGGTACCAGATGGTAATTGTACCCTAGTGCTCTTGCAAGGCTGATTGTAACCCCTGGGGAAAGATGATGGGTCACGCTACGCACAGGAGCCCCAAAAAAGGGAGATGACGTGCACGCAACCCCTCCTAGACCACGTGTGCAGAAAGAAAAACCTGCACTACGCTGTGGCACCCAGTAACACAAGAATGAACGTATGCGTGTCACACGCAGCCTAGAATGACCTCTGAAGGGGTAGGCTACACACAGGGCAAGCACAGATGTTAGATACGTGCGTGACTCACCGTCTGCCTGGTAAACGAGCGTGTAAAAGGAGCGCGTTTGGTTGGAAACACCCCCGCCAAATAAAGATTTGTACGCTGTCTGAGGAGACAGGACAACAGTAGAAGGGAACACTGTTTGAGGGAACAGGCCCAGGTAAACCAGTAAAAGAGTAAAAGGAGAAAAATCTGTCAGAGGTAACAGGGAATACGAACTTGAAACGCTGTGAAGTAAATCGCGTGTGAACCGACAAGAAGTACAGAATTCACCCACTCGTTCTCCACGAAAAGCACGTACAAGGAAATGGTGTTCTACGCGTACCTTTTATACAGGCCCACACGTCCAGCGTCACTTATGCGGCGTCTACGCGCTAGGGCAATTTCCACCAATTACACGCTTTGTGATTTATGGGTGTACGGCCATTTCCACCAATGACACGCTTTGTCACTTCTGCGTGTACGGCCATTTCCACCAATCACACGAGATGAGACTCTGACGTGCAGTCTTTCCACGTGTGCTCTGTCATCACGTGCTGTGTGGGAAACACCCGTGCGGCTCACGTCACAGACGCGCTTACGCGCTGAGGGCCTTTGGTCCAATAGAATCGCGTATGCGTGCTGAAGCGCTTACGCGCTAAGGGCCTTTCCTCGGTTTTCACGCTGACGTGCAGGATTTTCACGTGCCAAATCACTCCGTACCAAGCTGGCCACACGTAAGCACACGGAAGACCACGCTCCTGCCCAGAAGGCCGAACTACTGCCCCCCAGAGCCCCGAGCACGCTCCCACCTGCCATCTGCTGCTGCCTGACTGCCTGCTGCCCACGTGCACTGCCATTTGCTGCCTGCACATCAGCCAGGGGTGCTGTTGCTGTGACCACCCCTGCTGGAACCGAAGACTCCCGACTGGAATTCCATCGCTCCACAGCCCAGCCCCAGGACCCAGTTGCCCACCCACTCCTGCCTCTGGGGTTGTCATGTCGGGGCAAACACCATCTGTGACCACTGACAACCCCCGGCCAGAGAGGCAGAGGGGCACCAGCTTCAGTGCCACCGAAGTTGGTGTCCTGGTGGAGCAAGTCCTGGGGCAGTATGATGCCCTCTTCGGAAGTTCCCGCGCCGACAAGGAAGGACGGACTCGGATCTGGACTGACATTGTGACTGCCATCAACGCGGAGGGGGTGGCAGTCCGGGACTTACAACATGTCAGGAAGCGCTGGGAGGACTTCAGGTCCAGGACCATGAACAAGGCCCGGCGCCTCTTGAAGGCAGCGGATGCCAAGGGGCGCCGGGGCCACTTGTCGGAAGAACAGATGGGGGTCCTGGAACGCATATCCCCAGCGCTCCACGTCCAGGTCCTAGAGGAGCAGACCCGTCTGGAGTCGAGCGGTGAGTGTACATGCATCCTGATTGTGAGCAGTGCGTGTGGTGATCATTCGCCATTGTGCCGGTTGCACATCTGTTTGTATGGGGTCGAGTATGGGTGGGGGTGTACTGGGCCGTGGGGCTGACACATGCGAGGGCTGTAATGTGTGAGACATGGATGGTGCTTTTGTGTGTGGGCTTGCATGGCAAATGCAGTTGTGCGTGCACACATGTTTGGATGAATGTGTATGTAAGTAGACATGTCCGTGATGTCAGGCATGTATGTTGTTTTCGGCTGCATGTATGAGAACTGTGTACATGTGCATGTGTGTGTATTTGACAAGGGTGCAAAAGTGATGCTACATGGATGCATGTGACAGCGGTATGTGGAAGCCTGATTGGCAGATGTGACATGGATGCCCGTCTGAACAGTGTGACACTTGGCAGAGGTGTGGACATGCATGCAAGTGTGGTGGTGTGTGTACATGTGTGGTGCACTTCCTGTGTTGCATGTGATGTCTGGATCCCCTTTGGCTGCTGATGCTGTTGTATGTGTAGGGATGGTGGTGGCAGTTGCGATATGGCTGTGGTATGGCTCATGTGTGCCAGTTGCAATGACATGTGTGTTGGGGATTGTGATGACATGTCTGAGGTTTGCCAATGCCACTCCTGTGCAACTGTCATGCGTGTATGTGTCCATTGTACAGTGCCCTGATGCCTGTGTTTTGTTTCTCCCTGTCTGCAGCGTCAACTGATGAAGAGGGCGGAGAAGGTGCTGTGGAGCACAGCGGCGGGTATCCGACCGCCAGCCGGAGACGCAAGGCCCGGCTCCCCTCCCGTGTTGTCATCTCGTCGGGGAGTGAGGAGTCCGGTGCCGCATCCCAGGCCGCAGCTGCCGGGGGGAGGTCCAAGAGGCGGAGGTTGCAGTTGGACTCCTCGGCAGCAGAAGGGGCAGCTGGGACCCCACAGGGCCCAACGGGGGAAGATGGCACGGAGTCATCCAGGTTGGTGGGGGGTTTGGTGGAGGAGGGGGCCGCGCAAGCACCAGAGACGGGGTCTGGAGGTGGGGATCCCACTGGTGCTAGTGGTGCAGTGCAGGACCAGGGACAGGAGGCAGCACAGGCGGCCGCGGAGGTGCCTGTGTGCAATCCTGTCCCCGATCCTGTCCCTGCATCATCTTGCACCAGCAGGGATGCCTACGTCCAGACCCGTTTTCAGGCAGGGGATGAGCTGACGTCAACTGGCCTTCCTCTGCCTGCGGACGTGGCCATCCAGGTCCGGGTTGAGCCTGTCCTGGCTGGTGTGGAGTTGCGTCAACGGGCCATGCGAGGTGACCTGCAGTCTTTTCATGGAGAGACTGCACGTCATCTCGAATGGCTCGTTGAGCACGTCAGCCTGCTGGGACAGGTCACCCAGGCCGGATTCCTCCGTCTGATGGGGCTTGCTCCGACCCCCTCCTCAACTGGACCCCCTACGCGCCAGTCGTCCTCTGTGCCATCTTCCTACCCATCAGTCACCTGGGTGCCCTGTGGAGCTGCCACTGACGGTGCGGCCAGGCTGGTGGAGGAGGCATCCCTGCCACAGTCGGGAGTCGGTGGTCCAGCAGGGGTGGCCACATCAACAAGTGCACCCCAGCCGGCGGAGGATGTGCAGGCAGCAGGAGGCAGTGCACGGGCAGAGGCAGAGCAGCAGCAGCAGCAACATGGTGGGAGCCATGAAGGCTCGGGGCTTTCGACATCGGAGGGGCAGGCATCGGCCGGAGGGCAGGGGGACCCAGGACAGAGAGTGTCTTCCGTGTGGCAGCAGTTGGGCCACGCCATAGGTGCGGAGCGGCGGCGGGCGGAAGAGGCGCGGCTCACAATGGTCAGGGCGGAGAACTCCATGCGGAGGGCCCTGAGGCGGGCCGAGTGCCTCGAGGCAATCCGCAGGGGGTTGGAGGAGGACACAGCGTCGTCCCTGCGGACCCTCAGGGCCATGGAACTGGACCGCCTCCGGGACATCGAACAGGAGTTCGATGATGCCCTGGCCCGGGACACCACAGAGTGAGCCGCTGGACTTGCCCGCCGCCTTTGTATATAGTTCTTTAGTTTTAGGTTTCCTTTCTTTCGTATTATGATTTGGAGTCGACGGACACTGCTCCACTTTTTGTATATAGTTGATTTTTAGGTAGGTTTTTTAGTAGGTTTCCTTTGTTCAGTTGGTCTCATGGACCCTTGTTATTTTTGTACATAGTTCTTTATTGCATGGAGATTTTTTTACATTTGACTTTGGACAACATTTTTTTCTATTTGGATTTCAAGTTTTATTTTTCATATGGACATGCAGCTTATTTTTTCTCATTCACATTGTAGTTTGTTTTCTTTCTTTAGCATTCTTATTTTTTTTCAATACAATTTTGTTTGCATACTTCACTGTGTGGTATCATCTCATTGGTTTCATGCATGTCATGTTGTGTGTTTTCCCATTCAATTGCAACCATTGTGTGTGACGGACATGGCTTCATTAGCTTCATGAACATTGGGGGTGTAACATGTGATTTCCATTTCCATGTGGGTGAATGGGTTACTTGGTAGGGCTTTTTGGCTGTGGAGGCTGACCATTACGCACATGATTGGGGATTGTGAGGACCTGGTGGGGGCTGCCCATGGTGGCAGGTGGGTGGGGGTGGTGGAAGACATGATTGGGGGCCTGGTGGGGGCTGCCCATGGTGGCTGGGGGGTGGGGGTGGTGGGAGACATGAGTGGGGGCCTGGTGGAGGGAGCCCCTGCACTGCTTGGGGGTGGGGTGGTGGGAGACATGAGTGGGGGCCTGGTGGAGGGTGACCCTGGATGCTGGGGGGTGGGGGTGGTGGGAGACATGATTGGGGGCCTGGTGGAGGATGCCCCTGGTGGCTGGGGGGTGGGGGTGGTGGGAGACATGAGTGGGGGCCTGGTGGAGGCTGCCCCTGGTGGCTGGGGGGTGGGGGTGGTGGGAGACATGAGTGGGGGCCTGGTGGAGGCTGCCCCTGGTGGCTGGGGGGTGGGGGTGGTGGGAGACATGAGTGGGGGCCTGGTGGAGGCTGCCCCTGGTGGCTGGGGGGTGGGGGTGGTGGGAGACATGAGTGGGGGCCTGGTGGAGGGTGCCCCTGGTGGCTGGGGGGTGGGGGTGGTGGGAGACATGAGTGGGGGCCTGGTGGAGGCTGCCCCTGGTGGCTGGGGGGTGGGGGTGGTGGCAGACATGAGTGGGGGCCTGGTGGAGGGTGCCCCTGCACTGCTTGGGGGTAGGGTGGTGGGAGACAAGTGTGGGGGCCTGGTGGAGGGTGCCCCTGCACTGCTTGGGGGTGGGGGTGGTGGGAGACATGAGTGCGGGCCTGGTGGAGGGTGCCCATGCACTGCTGGGGGGTGGGGGTGCAGGGAGACATGAGTGGGGGCCTGGTGGGGGCTGCCCATGGTGGCTGGGGTGTGGGGGTGGTGGGAGACATGAGTGGGGGCCTGGTGGAGGGTGCCCCTGCACTGCTTGGGGTGGGGTGGTGGGAGACATGAGTGGGGGCCTGGTGGAGGGTGCCTCTGCACTGCTTGGGGGTGGGGTGGTGGGAGACATGTGTGGGGGCCTCGTGGAGGGTGCCCCTGCACTGCTTTGGGGTGGGGTGGTGGGAGACATGAGTGGGGGCCTGGTGGAGGGTGCCCCTGCCCTGCTTGGGGGTGGGGTGGTGGGAGACATGAGTGGGGGCCTGGTGGAGGGTGCCCATGCACTGCTGGGGGTGGGGGTGCAGGGGGACATGAGTGGGGGCCTGGTGGGGGCTGCCCATGGTGGCTGGGGGGTGGGGGTGGTGGGAGACATTAGTGGGGGCCTGGTGGAGGGTGCCCCTGCACTGCTGGGGGGTGGGGGTGCAGGGGGACATGAGTGGGGGCCTGGTGGAGGGTGACCCTGGATGCTGGGGGGTGGGGGTGGTGGGAGACATGATTGGGGGCCTGGTGGAGGATGCCCCTGGTGGCTGGGGGGTGGGGGTGGTGGGAGACATGAGTGGGGGCCTGGTGGAGGCTGTCCCTGGTGGCTGGGGGGTGGGGGTGGTGGGAGACATGAGTAGGGGCCTGGTGGAGGCTGCCCCTGGTGGCTGGGGGGTGGGGGTGGTGGGAGACATGAGTGGGGGCCTGGTGGAGGGTGCCCCTGCACTGCTTGGGGTTGGGGTGGTGGGAGACAAGTATGGGGGCCTGGTGGAGGGTGCCCCTGCACTGCTTGGGGGTGGGGTGGTGGGAGACATGAGTGGGGGCCTGGTGGAGGGTGCCCCTGCACTGCTTGGGGGTGGGGTGGTGGGAGACATGAGTGGGGGCCTGGTGGAGGGTGCCCCTGCACTGCTTGGGGGTGGGGGTGGTGGGAGACATGAGTGGGGGCCTGGTGGAGGGTGCCCATGCACTGCTGGGGGGTGGGGGTGCAGGGGGACATGTGTGGGGGCCTGGTGGGGGCTGCCCATGGTGGCTGGGGGGTGGGGGTGGTGGGAGACATGAGTGGGGGCCTGGTGGAGGCTGCCCCTGGTGGCTGGGGGGTGGGGGTGGTGGGAGACATGAGTGGGGGCCTGGTGGAGGGTGCCCCTGCACTGCTTGGGGGTGGGGTGGTGGGAGACAAGTGTGGGGGCCTGGTGGAGGGTGCCCCTGCACTGCTTGGGGGTGGGGTGGTGGGAGACATGAGTGGGGGCCTGGTGGAGGGTGCCCCTCCACTGCTTGGGGGTGGGGGTGGTGGGAGACATGAGTGGGGGCCTGGTGGAGGGTGCCCCTGGTGGCTGGGGGGTGGGGGTGGTGGGAGACATGAGTGGGGGCCTGGTGGAGGCTGCCCCTGCACTGGTGGGGGTGGTGGGAGACATGCATTGTTGATCAGTAGTGCAAGGTGACATGTGGGTTGGCTGGGGGGCATGCCCATGGTGGATGGGCTGCCTGCGGGACATGAGCAGGGGTGCAGGGTAGTCCCCCGTGGTGTGGGCTGCCTGCAGGGGCCGTGGAGGTTGTGGAGCGTACACCTGGGAGGACCCACACGGCCAATTCACGTGTAGTACTCCCCAGAACCCCTGAAATACACGTACCCTGCTGAAATCGCGTGTGGAACTTCCCGCGCACCCCTGGAATACACGTACCCTGCTTGCACCGGGCCAATCGCGTGTGGAACTTCCCGCGCACCCCTGGAATACACGTAGCCCGCTCCCCCAGGCCCGATCGCGTGAGAAACTTCACGCGAACCCCTATAATACACGTAGCACGCTCCCCCAGGCCCGATCGCGTGAGAAACTTCATGCGAACCCCTGAAATACACGTAGCCCGCTCCCCCAGGCCCGATCGCGTGAGAAACTTCACGCAAACCCCTGAAATACACGTAGCCCGCTCCCCCAGGCCCGATCACGTGAGAAAGTTCACGCGAACCCCTGTAATACACGTAGCCCGCTCCCCCAGCCCGATCGCGTGTGGAACTTCCCGCGCACCCCTGAAATACACATACCTTACTCGCACTGGGCCAATTGCGTGTGGAACTTCCCGCGCACCCCTGAAATACACGTTCCCCGCTTGGTGTTTGCTGTTTGCCAGCCCGGTGAACTGGTCCAGGGTTAGCGCAGCCCTTTGCGATGATTTAGCGATTTTGATGCCTTTTCCTTGCGCGAGGGCGTTCTTCAGGGCGTTACTGGCGCTGCTGCAGGGTCGCTGCGATTCTCTGCGCCACGGCTGGTTTGGGAGCCTAAAATCCATGAATACGCTGTGCGCGGAAATCGGTTTTAGCGCACGTGCCTGGCGCAGACAATCGCACGCGGACACTCTGCGCCAGCCGCTTGCGACACTTTTCTGCGAAATTCTATGAATTACCCTATTAATCTGTTTCTGTCTATTTTGGTTTAGAACATTAACTATTTATACCGGAGGTCACGGGAGACAATGGAGTCCTGGAGTCCCCTGGATGAAGAGCAAAAGATGCCTGCCTCCAGGTGGAGGTGAAGACAAGATAACCAGAATGCCAAAAAAGATGACTCCTATGGATCCAAGATTGCCAAGATGAAAGTGTACTTGAATGAACCAAATGATGTCACATCGCTGGTCGGGACTTATCAGAGGCAGACAAGAGTCCTGACACATGGAGTTCCACGTATTTATTATTTTAATTATTTATTTTAATCTGTTATCTTAATTATCTGTTTTAATTAGTAGTTTTATCTTATTGTTTTTAATTGACTTATGAAATCGAAACTTTGAATTAATGCCACTTCCATTGGGAAGGCAAATGTAGAACATTTTGTAAACTAATGAACTCAGATGAATACTGTGTTGATACCTTCAACTTTTTCATTGATGCACATGAATATTAATTTTGTTGGATTGCTACATTGTGAAAAGAAGAAAAAGAACAAGTTGTTTTTAGGAATTGGCTTAGATCGTAGCCAAGTTCTAAAAACAAAAGGAGGGTATGTAAGGATATTTGACGTGTTACAGCACAGAGAACAGCACTACTGCACAGGTAGCATTTTTTTTTGCAGCACCACTACATAGTTGTGGTGCATTGCTATATGTGTTGCCAGAGTAACATGGACATATGAGTAAAGACAGGCTATTCAGTCAAAAACGATTTTTACATATAAGATGCAAATCTATTTTTACAGTTAAAAGCACACATGTGCACATTCAAAATGCACACTATTTTTCACCTGAAATGCCTATGTTGCAAGAGACACATTTGAAAATTAATAACTAATCCTATTAATAACTAACCTGACTAATAAAACTTCATTTAACATAACCCACTAATAAAAATGTGTCTCCACTGCAGAATTAGGCCTACTCTGAAAGTGAACTTTTAAACGCACATTCATTTTTTTTTCTCTGCTGCTCTGTCCACATAACTACAGGAAGCAAAGAGCTCGAAGGAACAGGAAATCAGTTTGTTACAATTGCCACTGTAGAAGCGAGCCATTGTGTAGTGAGGGAGGAGATGACATGATTGATTCTGATTGGAGCAGCGTCATAGCAAGTATCATGCTAGAGGCTGTGATTAGAACTTTGCTGGAGAAGCTTGAGGGGAGGGGGAGAACAATCGAGATCTTGCAGAGCTGGGAGAAGGATTTGTTTCCTGGCTGAGGCATTCCTGCTGCAAAAGCTGAGAGTTCCAGGCAATAACCCCGGTTTGAGAACGGCAGACGCTTGTTCTCACTGGGGTTGATTTTCAAGGGAGCCAAATTCAGAAAGAGAATAGCCGAAGAAAACTCATGCTGAACAGATAAGGTAATTATAGAAGCGAGTGGGAGCTGTGCGAAAGTGTGCAAAACTGTTCAGTCAGTGTATTAAAGGGAGTCTCAGTCTCTTATCAGCATATTTAATGTTACCAATTGAATATATTCTCGCAGATCTCTGTTCATTTTATCACAAATAATGTTGTACCATTTCATTTATTTCTGTAAAAAAAGTTAAACTGTGTTTAAAAGAAATTTCTATAATACAAAAACATTTGAAAACAGATAGCTAGTGTGTGTTATTTCTCTCTTTCATTTTGCATGGGGAAGATTTTTAAACAGTGTAATTGTCATTTTAAAGCAGATGTGTGCATGATTCTATTTAGTATGGACAGTTGTGAGTGACTGTTTGTAGCATAGCCTGTTGGAGGTACATGAGTCAACGGGAAGAGAGACTCTCTGGACATAGTTTCCTACCGTATATAAGGTAGTGGAAATTACCACAAAAATACCACAATAGCCCATGGTGGCACACAACACTAACACTGAAAAGGTGGTATCCCTAAAATGTAGGCCTGAGGTCTCTCTAGTGATCAAGAACAATCTAGATAAAAAACAAGGGATGTTGGATATTGGGGCCACAAATAAACCAACCACTATACCAACCAACCACGCAAACTACCGCCCATACCATCTAAATAGGTCTGAATTCTGAAATAATGCAATGTATTATTGTCATGTGTGACCCAATATGAATACAGAGAGTGATTATTGCTAAAGGTATTTTTGCGGTAAGAAAATACCGCAAAGCCCCAAATACCCACAAAATACCCAACAGCTTACAGTGATGATGGCCAACACCTGGTGTAGGCACCGTGACTGCGTGGCCTGTGACACCCCCCCACTATGGCACTTGTCCGCTGAAATGATCCGGTAGCCAAGAAGTGCAGGACATTGAGGACCTTCTCCAGGGGGCTGAGAGCTTGGGAGCACACGGTGGGTGATGTGAGGTCATCCTCCCACTCACTGACCAGGTCGAGTATTATGTGTGGTGGAAACCTGTACCTCCCATACACCTGGTCATCTGGCATACCAAATAGGCTGGTTCTGGGTGTGAAGATTCTGGCCCTGACTATCCTTCTCCTCCTCCTGCGATATCCCACGGCCACTGCTGCTAGGAACGGTATATTCATCCTGGCGTCTGAGCTTGTTTGTTGTTTGCGCACTCTTTTATGCTGCGCGGGACGTGCGCCTGCTTCATGCTGGTGTACGTGTTTCAGGATTGGTCCTTTTATTTTTTGGCGCGTTGTAGGCGAGCGTGTAAATCTTCCCGCCCACCCCAGGAATACACGTAACACGCTCTCCCAGGCCCAGTCGCAAGTAAATAATCCCGCCCACCCCTGGAATACACGTACCCCACTCTCACAGGCACAGTCGCGTGTGTAACTTCACGCGCACACACAGAAATACACGTAACCTGCAAATTTGCATGTGAAACTTCCCGCGCACCCTGAAAAACACGTACCCTGCTGAAATCGCATGTGGAACTTCCCACAAACCCTGTAATACACATACCCTGCTGATATTGCGTGTGAGACTACACGCGCACCCTGAAAAACACGTACCCTGCTGAAATCGCATGTGGAACTTCCCACAAACCCTGTAATACACATACCCTGCTGATATTGCGTGTGAGACTACACGCGCAACCCTGATATACACGTACACAGGGGAATCGCACTGCTGGGGAGTGGGGGGGGTGGTAGGAAGAAGTGGGGGCCTGGTGGAGGGTGCCCCTGGATGCAGGGGGGTGGGGGTGCTGGGAGACATGAGTGGGGGCCTGGTGGAGGGTGCCCCTGACTGGTGGGGGGTGGGGGTGCAGGGGGACATGAGTGGGGGCCTGGTGGAGGGTGCCCCTGGATGCAGGGGGGTGGGGGTGCTGGGAGACATGAGTGGGGGCCTGGTGGAGGGTACCCCACAGTGCTGGGGGGTGGGGGTGCAGGGGACATGATTGGGGGCCTGGTGGAGGGTGCCCCTGACTGGTGGGGGGTGGGGGTTCAGGGAGACATGAGTGGGGGCCTAGTGGAGGGTGCCCCTGGATGCAGGGGGGTGGGGGTGCTGGGAGACATGAGTGGGGGCCTGGTGGAGGGTGCCCCTGGATGCAGGGGGGTGGGGGTGCAGGGAGACATGAGTGGGGGCCTGGTGGAGGGTGCCCCTGACTGGTGGGGGTGGGGGTGCAGGGAGACATGAGTGTGGGCCTAGTGGAGGGGGCCCCTGGATGCTGGGGGTCGGGGTGCAAGGAGACATGAGTTGGACATGAGTGGGGGTCTGGTGGAGGGTGCCCCTGACTGGTGGGAGGTGGGGGTGCAGGGAGGCATGAGTGGGGGCCTGGTGGAGGGGGATGGGGGTGCTGGGAGACATGAGTGGGGGCCTGGTGAAGGGTGCCCCACAGTGCTGGGGGGTGGGGGTGCAGAGAGACATGAGTGGGGGCCTGGTGGAGGGTGCCCCTGACTGGTGGGGGTTGGGGGCGCAGGGGGACATGAGTGGGGGCTGGTGGAGGGTGCCCCTGGATGCAGGGGGGTGGGGATGCTGGGAGACATGAGTGGGGGCCTGGTGGAGGGTGCCCCACAGTGCTGGGGGGTGGGGGTGCAGGGAGACATGAGTGGGGGCCTGGTGGAGGGTGCCCCTGACTGGTGGGGGTGGGGGTGCAGGGAGACATGAGTGGGGGCCTGGTGGAGGGTGCTGCTGGATGCTGGGGGGTGGGGGTGCAAGGAACATGAGTTGGACATGAGTGGGGGCCTGGTGGAGGGTGCCCCTGACTGGTGGGGGGTGGGGGTGCAGGGAGACATGAGTGGGGGCCTGGTGGAAGGTGCCCCTGGATGCAGGGGGGTGGGGCTGCAGTGAGACATGAGTGGGGGCCTGGTGGAGGGTGCCCCTGACTGGTGGGGGGTGGGGGTGCAGGGAGACATGAGTGGGGGCCTGGTGGACGGTACCCCTGGATGCTGGGGGGTGGGGTGCAAGGAGACATGAGTTGGACATGAGTGGGGGCCTTTTGGAGGGTGCCCCTGACTGGTGGGGGGTGGGGGTGCAGGGAGACATGAGTGGGGGCCTGGTGGAGGGTGCCGCTGGTTGCAGGGGGGGTGCTGGGAGACAAGAGTGGGGGCCTGGTGGAGGGTGCCCCACAGAGCTGGGGGATGGGGGTGCAGGGAGACATGAGTGGGGACCTGGTGGAGGGTGCCCCTGACTGGTGGGGGGTGGGGGTGCAGGGGGACATAAGTGGGGGCCTGGTGGAGGGTGCCCCTGACTGGTGGGGGTGCAGGGAGACATGAGTGGGGGGCCTGGTGGAGGGTGCCCCTGGATGCAGGGGGGTGGGGTTGCTGGGAGATATGAGTGGGGGCCTGCTGGAGGATGCCCCACAGTGCTTGGGGGTGGGGGTGCAGGGAGACATGAGTGGGGGCCTGGTGGAGGGTGCCCCTGACTGGTGGGGTGTGGGGGTGCAGGGAGACATGAGTGGGGGCCTCGTGGAGGGTGCCCCTGGATGCTGGGGGGTGTGGGTGCAAGGAGACATGAGTTGGACATGAGTGGGGGCCTGGTGGAGGGTGCCCCTGACTGGTGGGGGTGGGGGTGCAGGGAGATATGAGTGGGGGCCTTGTGGAGGGTGCTGCTGGTTGCAGGGGGGGTGCTGGGAGACAAGAGTGGGGGCCTGGTGGAGGGTGCCCCACAGTGCTGGGGTGTGGGGGTGCAGGGAGACATGAGTGGGGGCCTGGTGGAGGGTGCCCCTGACTGGTGGGGGGTGGGGGTGCAGGAAGACATGAGTGGTGGCCAGGTGGAGGGTGCCCCTGGATGCTGGGGGGTGGGGGTGCAAGGAGACATGAGTTGGACATGAGTGGGGGCCTGGTGGAGGGTGCCCCTGACTGGTGGGGGTGGGAGTGCAGGGGGACATGAGTGGGGTCCTGGTGGAGGGTGCCCCTGGATGCAGGGGTGTGGGGGTGCTGGGAGACATGAGTGGGGGCCTGGTGGAGGGTGCCCCACAGTGCTGGGGTGTGGGGGTGCAGGGAGACATGAGTGGGGGCCTGGTGGAGGGTGCCCCTGACTGGTGGGTGGTGGGGGTGCAGGAAGACATGAGTGGTGGCCAGGTGGAGGGTGCCCCTGGATGCTGGAGGGTGGGGGTGCAAGGAGACATGAGTTGGACATGAGTGGGGGCCTGGTGGAGGGTGCCCCTGACTGGTGGGGGTTAGGGGTGCAGGGAGACATGAGTGGGGGCCTGGTGGAGGGTGCCCCTGACTGGTGGGGGGTGGGGGTGCAGGGAGACATGAGTGGGGGCCTGGTGGAGGGTGCCCCTGGATGCAGGGGGGTGGGGGTGCAAGGAGACATGAGTTGGACATGAGTGGGGGCCTGGTTGAGGGTTCCCCTGACTGGTGGGGGGTGGGGGTGCAGGGAGACATGAGTGGGGGCCTGGTGGAGGGTGCCCCTGACTGGTGGGGGGTGGGGGTGCAGGGAGACATGAGTGGGGGCCTGGTGGAGGGTGCCCCTAGATGCTGGGGGGTGGGGGTGCAGGGAGACATGAGTGGGGGCCTGGTGGAGGGTGCCCCACAGTGCTGGGGGGTGGGGGTGCAGGGAGACATGAGTGGGGGCCTGGTGGAGGGTGCCCCTGACTGGTGGGGGGTGGGGCTGCTGGGAGACATGAGTGGGGGCCTGGTGGAGGGTGCCCTGCACTGCTGGGTGGTGGGGGTGCAGGGGGCATGAGTGGGGGCCTGGTGGAGGGTGTCCCTGGATGCAGGGGGTGGGGGTGCTGGGAGACATGAGTGGGGGCCTGGTGGAGGGTGCCCCACAGTGCTTAGGGGTGGGGGTGCAGGGAGACATGAGTGGGGGCCTGGTGGAGAGTGCCCCTGACTGGTGGGGGGTGGGGCTGCTGGGAGACATGAGTGGGGGCCTGGTGGAGGGTGCCCCTGGATGCTGGGGGGTGGGGGTGCAAGGAGACATGAGTTGGACATGAGTGGGGGCCTGGTGGAGGGTGCCCCTGACTCTTGGGGGGTGGGGTGCAGGGAGGCATGAGTGGGGGCCTAGTGGAGGGTGCCCCTGACTGGTGGGGGGTGGGGGTGCTGGGAGACATGAGTGGGGGCCTGGTGGAGGGTGCCCCACTGTGCTGGGGGGTGGGGGTGAAGGGAGCCATGAGTGGGGGCCTGGTGGAGGGTGCCCCTGACTGGTGGGGTGTGGGGGTGTAGGAAGACATGAGTGGGGGGCTGGTGGAGGGTGCCCCACAGTGCTGGGGGGTGGGGGTGCAGGGGGACATGAGTGGGGGCCTGGCGGAAGGTGCCCCTGGATGCAGGGGGGTGGGGGTGCTGGGAGACATGAGTGGGGGCCTGGTGGAGGATGCCCACAGTGCTGGGGGGTGGGGGTGCAGGGAGACATGAGTGGGGGCCTGGTGGAGGGTGCCCCTGACTGGTGGGGTTGCTGGGAGACATGAGTGGGGGCCTGGTGGAGGGTGCCCCTGGATGCTGGCGGGTGGGGGTGCAAGGAGACATGAGTTGGACATGAGTGGGGGCCTGGTGGAGGGTGCTTCTGACTGGTAGGGGGTGGGGGTGCAGGGAGACATGAGTGGGGCATGGTGGAGGGTGCCCCACAGTGCTGGGGGGTGGGGGTGCAGGGGTACATGAGTGGGGGCCTGGTGGAGGGTGCCCCTGGATGCAGGGGGGTGGGGGTCCTGGGAGACATGAGTGGGGGCCTGGTGGAGGGTGTCCCACAGTGCTGGGGGGTGGGGGTGCAGGGAGACATAAGTGAGGGCCTGGTGGAGGGTGCCCCTGACTGGTGGGGGTGCAGGAAGACATGAGTGGGGGCCTGGTGGAGGGTGCCCCTGAATGCAGGGGGGTGGGGGTGCTGGGAGATAATAGTGGGGGCCTGGTGGAGGGTGCCCCACAGTGCTGGGGGGTGGGGGTGCAGGGAGACATGAGTGGGGGCCTGGTGGAGGGTGCCCCTGACTGGTGGGGGTGCACGGAGACATGAGTGGGGGCCTGGTGGAGGGTGCCGCTGGATTCTGGGGGGTGGGGGTGCAAGGAGACATGAGTTGGACATGAGTGTGGGCCTGGTGGAGGGTGCCCCTGACTGGTGGGGGGTGGGGGTGCAGGGAGACATGAGTGGGGGCCTGGTGGAGGGTGCCCCTGGATGCAGGGGTGTGGGGGTGCAGGGAGACATGAGTGGGGGCCTGGTGGAGGGTGCCCCTGACTGGTGGGGTGTGGGGGTGCAGGGAGACATGAGTGGGGGCCTGGTGGAGGGTGCCCCTGGATGCTGGGGGGTGGGGGTGCAAGGAGACATGAGTTGGACATGAGTGGGGGCCTGGTGGAGGGTGCCCCTGACTGGTGGGGGTGCAGGGAGACACGAGTGGGGGCCTGGTGGAGGGTGCCGCTGGTTGCAGTGGGGGGGTGCTGGGAGACAAGAGTGGGGGCCTGGTGGAGGGTGCCCCACAGAGCTGGGGGTGGGGTGCAGGGAGACATGAGTGGGGGCCTGGTGGAGGGTGCCCCTGACTGGTGGGGGGTGGGAGTGCAGGGGGACATGAGTGGGGGCCTGGTGGAGGGTGCCCCTGGATGCAGGGGTGTGGGGTGCTGGGAGACATGAGTGGGGGCCTGGTGGAGGGTGCCCCACAGTGCTGGGGTGTGGGGGTGCAGGGAGACATGAGTGTGGGCCTGGTGGAGGGTGCCCCTGACTGGTGGGGGGTGGGGGTGCAGGAAGACATGAGTGGGGGCCTGGTGGAGGGTGCCCCTGGATGCTGGGGGGTGGGGGTGCAAGGAGACATGAGTTGGACATGAGTGGGGGCCTGGTGGAGGGTGCCCCTGACTGGTGGGGGTTAGGGGTGCAGGAAGACATGAGTGGGGGCCTGGTGGAGGGTGCCCCTGACTGGTGGGGGGTGGGGGTGCAGGGGGACATGAGTGGGGGCCTGGTGGAGGGTACCCCTGGATGCAGGGGGATGGGGGTGCTGGGAGACATGAGTGGGGGCCTGGTGGAGGGTGCCCCACAGTGCTGGGGGGTGGGGGTGCAGAGAGACATGAGTGGGGGCCTGGTGGAGGATGCCCCTGACTGGTGGGGGGTGGGGGTGCAGGGAGACATGAGTGGGGGCCTGGTGGAGGGTGCCCCTGGAAGCAGGGGGGTGGGGTTGCTGGGAGACATGAGTGGGGGCCTGGTGGAGGGTGCCCCTGACTGGTGGGGGGTGGGGGTGTAGGGAGACATGAGTGGCGGCCTGGTGGAGGGTGCCCCTGGATGCTGGGGGGGTGGGGGTGCAAGGAGCCATGAGTTGGGACATGAGTGGGGGCCTGGTGGAGGGTGCCCCAGACTGGTGGGGGGATTGGGGTGCAGGGAGACATGAGTGGGGGCCTGGTGGAGGGTGCCCCTGGATGCAGGGGGATGGGGGTGCTGGGAGACATGAGTGGGGGCCTGGTGGAGGGTGTCCCACAGTGCTGGAGGGTGGGGGTGCAGGGAGACATGAGTGGGGGCCTGGTGGAGGGTGCCCCTGACTGGTGGGTGGTGGGGGTGCAGGGGGACATGAGTGGGGGCCTGGTGGAGGGTGCCCCTGGATGCAGGGGGTTGGGGGTGCTGGGAGACATGAGTGGGGGCCTGGTGGAGGGTGCCCCACAGTGCTGGGGGATGGGGGTGCAGGGAGACATGAGTGGGGGCCTGGTGGAGGGTGCCCCTGACTGGTGGGGGTGGGGGTGCAGGGAGACATGAGTGGGGGCCTGGTGGAGGGTGCCCCTGGATGTTGGGGGTGGGGGTGCAAGGAGACATAAGTTGGACATGAGTGGGGGCCTGGTGGAGGGTGCCCCTGACTGGTGGGGGGTGGGGGTGCAGGGAGACATGAGTGGGGGCCTGGTGGAGGGTGCCCCTGACTGGTGGGGAGTGGGGGTGCAGGGAGACATGAGTGGGGGCCTGGTGGAGGGTGCCCCTGGATGCTGGGGGGTGGGGGTGCAGGGAGACATGAGTTGGACATGAGTGGGGGCCTGGTGGAGGGTGCCCCTGACTGGTGGGGGGTGGGGGTGCAGAGAGACATGAGTGGGGGCCTGGTGGAGGGTGCCTCTGGATGCAGGGGGGTGGGGGTGCAGGGAGACATGAGTGGGGGCCTGGTGGAGGGTGTCCCTGACTGGTGGGGGGTGGGGGTGCAGGGGGTCATGTGTGGGGGCCTGCTGGAGGGTGTCCCTGGATGCAGGGGGGTAGGGGTGCTGGGAGACATGAGTGGGGGCCTGGTGGAGGGTACCCCACAGTGCTGGGGGGTGGGGGTGCAGGAGACATGAGTGGGGACCTGGTGGAGGGTGCCCCTGACTGGTGAGGGGTGGGGGTGCAGGGAGACATGAGTGGGGGCCTGGTGGAGGGTGCCCCTGGATGCTGGGGGGCGGGGGTGCAAGGAGACATGAGTTGGACATGAGTGGGGGCCTGGTGGAGGGTGCCCCTGACTTGTGGGGGGTGGGGGTGCAGGGAGACATGAGTGGGGGCCTGGTGGAGGGTGCCCCCGGATGCAGGGGGGTGGGGATGCAGGGAGACATGAGTGGGGGCCTGGTGGAGGGTGCCCCTGACTGGTGAGGGGTGGGGGTGCAGGGAGACATGAGTGGGGGCCTGGTGGAGGGTGCCCCTGGATGCAGGGGGTGGGGGTGCTGGGAGACATGAGTGGGGGCCTGGTGGAGGGTGTCCCACAGTGCTGGGGGGTGGGGGTGCAGGGAGACATGAGTGGGGGCCTGGTGGAGGGTGCCCCTGACTGGTGGGGGTGCAGGGGACATAAGTGGGGGCCTGGTGGAGGGTGCCCCTGGATGCAGGGGGATGGGGGGTGCTGGGAGACATGAGTGGGGGCCTGGTGGAGGGTGCACCACAGTGCTGGGGGGTAGGGGTGCAGGGAGACATGAGCGGGGGCCTGGTGGAGGGTGCCCCTGACTGGTGGGGGGTGGGGGTGCAGGGAGACATGAGTGGGGGCCTGGTGGAGGGTTACCCTGGAAGCTGGGGGGTGGGGGTGCAAGGAGACATGAGTTGGACATGGGTGGGGGCCTGGTGGAGGGTGCCCCTGACTGGTGGGGGGTGGAGGTGCAGGGAGACATGAGTGGGGGCCTGGTGGAGGGTGCCCCTGGATGCAGGGTGGTGGGGGTGCAGGGAGACATGAGTGGGGGCCTGGTGGAGGGTACCCCTGACTGGTTGGGGGTGGGGGTGCAGGGAGACATGAGTGGGGCCTGGTGGAGGGTGCCCCTGGATGCTGGGGGGTGGGGGTGCAAGGAGACATGAGTTGGACATGAGTGGGGGCCTGGTGGAGGGTGCCCCTGGCTGGTGGGTGGTGGGAGTGCAGGGAGACATGAGTGGGGGCCTGGTGGAGGGTGCCCCTGACTAGTGGGGGTTGGGGGTGCAGGGAGACATGAGTGGGGGCCTGGTGGAGGGTGCCCCTGGATGCTAGGGGGTGGGGGTGCAGGGAGACATGAGTGGGGGCCTGGTGGAGGGTGCCCCTGGATGCAGGGGGGTGGGGGTGCAGGGAGACATGAGTTGGACATGAGTGGGGGCCTGGTGGAGGGTGCCCCTGGATGCAGGGGGGTGGGGGTCCTGGGAGACATGAGTGGGGGCCTGGTGGAGGGTGCCCTGCACTGCTGGGTGGTGGGGGTGCAGGGGACATGAGTGGGGGACTGGTGGAGGGTACCCCTGGATGCAGGGGTGTGGGGGTGCTGGGAGACATGAGTGGGGGCCTGGTGGAGGGTGCCCCACAGTGCTGGGGGGTGGGGTTGCAGGGAGACATGAGTGGGGGCCTGTGGAGGGTGCCCCTGGATGCTGGGGGGTGGGAGTGCAAGGAGACATGAGTTGGACATGAGTGGGGGCCTGGTGGAGGGTGCCCCTGACTCTTGGGGGGTGGGGGTGCAGGGAGACATGAGTGGGGGCCTGGTGGAGGGTGCCCCACAGTGCAGGGGGGTGGAGGTGCAGGGGGACATGAGTGGGGGCCTTGTGGAGGGTGCCCCTGGATGCAGGGGGTTGGGGTGCTGGGAGACATGAGTGGGGGCCTGGTGGAGGGTGCCCCACAGTGCTGGGGGGTGGGGGTGCAGGGAGACATGAGTGGGGGCCTGGTGGATGGTGCCCCTGACTGGTGGGGGGTGGGGGTGCAGGGAGACATGAGTGGGGGCCTGGTGGAGGGTACCACACAGTGCTGGGGGATGGGGGTGCATGGAGACATGAGTGGGGGCCTGGTGGAGGGTGCCGCTGACTGGTGGGGGGTGGGGGTGCAGGGAGACATGAGTGGGGCCTGGTGGAGGCTGCCGCTGGATGCTGGGGGGTGGGGGTGCAAGGAGACATGAGTTGGACATGAGTGGGGGCCTGGTGGAGGGTGCCCCTGACTGGTGGGGGGTGGGGGTGCAGGGAGACATGAGTGGGGGCCTGGTGAAGGGTGCCCCTGGATGCAGGGGGGTGGGGGTGCAGGGAGACATGAGTGGGGGCCTGGTGGAGGGTGCCCCTGACTGGTGGGGTGTGGGGGTGCAGGGAGACATGAGTGGGGGCCTGGTGGAGGGTTCCCCTGGATGCTGGGGGGTGGGGGTGCAAGGAGACATGAGTTGGACATGAGTGGGGGCCTGGTGGAGGGTGCCCCTGACTGGTGGGGGTGGGGGTGCAGGGATACATGAGTGGGGGCCTGGTGGAGGGTGCCGCTGGTTGCAGGGGGGGTGCTGGGAGACAAGAGTGGGGGCCTGGTGGAGGGTGCCCCACAGAGCTGGGGGGTGGGGGTGCAGGGAGACATGAGTGGGGGCCTGGTGGAGGGTACCCCTGACTGGTGGGGGGTGGGAGTGCAGGGGGACATGAGTGGGGGCCTGGTGGAGGGTGCCCCTGGATGCAGGGGTGTGGGGGTGCTGGGAGACATGAGTGGGGGCCTGGTGGAGGGTGCCCCACAGTGCTGGGGTGTGGGGGAGCAGGGAGACATGAGTGGGGGCCTGGTGGAGGGTGCCCCTGACTGGTGGGGGGTGGGGGTGCAGGAAGACATGAGTGGGGGCCCGGTGGAAAGTGCCCCTGGATGCTGGGGGGTGGGGGTGCAAGGAGACATGAGTTGGACAAGAGTGGGGGCCTGGTGGAGGGTGCTCCTGACTGGTGGGGGTTAGGGGTGCAGGAAGAAATGAGTGGGGGCCTGGTGGAGGGTGCCACTGACTGGTGTGGGGTGGGGGTGCAGGGGGACATGAGTGGGGGCCTGGTGGAGGGTGCCCCTGGATGCAGGGGGATGGGGGTGCTGGGAGACATTTGTGGGGGCCTGGTGGAGGGTGCCCCACAGTGCTGGGGGGTGGGGGTGCAGGGAGACATGAGTGGGGGCCTGGTGGAGGATGCCCCTGACTGGTGGGGGGTGGGGGTGCAGGGAGACATGAGTGGGGGCCTGGTGGAGGGTGCCCCTGGAAGCAGGGGGGTGGGGGTGCAGTGAGACATGAGTGGGGGCCTGGTGGAGGGTGCCCCTGACTGGTGGGGGGTGGGGGTGCAGGGAGACATGAGTGGGGGCCTGGTGGACGGTACCCCTGGATGCTGGGGGGTGGGGTGCAAGGAGACATGAGTTGGACATGAGTGGGGGCCTTTTGGAGGGTGCCCCTGACTGGTGGGGGGTGGGGGTGCAGGGAGACATGAGTGGGGGCCTGGTGGAGGGTGCCGCTGGTTGCAGGGGGGGTGCTGGGAGACAAGAGTGGGGGCCTGGTGGAGGGTGCCCCACAGAGCTGGGGGATGGGGGTGCAGGGAGACATGAGTGGGGACCTGGTGGAGGGTGCCCCTGACTGGTGGGGGGTGGGGGTGCAGGGGGGACATAAGTGGGGGCCTGGTGGAGGGTGCCCCTGACTGGTGGGGGTGCAGGGAGACATGAGTGGGGGGCCTGGTGGAGGGTGCCCCTGGATGCAGGGGGGTGGGGTTGCTGGGAGATATGAGTGGGGGCCTGCTGGAGGATGCCCCACAGTGCTGGGGGGTGGGGGTGCAGGGAGACATGAGTGGGGGCCTGGTGGAGGGTGCCCCTGACTGGTGGGGTGTGGGGGTGCAGGGAGACATGAGTGGGGGCCTCGTGGAGGGTGCCCCTGGATGCTGGGGGGTGTGGGTGCAAGGAGACATGAGTTGGACATGAGTGGGGGCCTGGTGGAGGGTGCCCCTGACTGGTGGGGGTGGGGGTGCAGGGAGATATGAGTGGGGGCCTTGTGGAGGGTGCTGCTGGTTGCAGGGGGGGTGCTGGGAGACAAGAGTGGGGGCCTGGTGGAGGGTGCCCCACAGTGCTGGGGTGTGGGGGTGCAGGGAGACATGAGTGGGGGCCTGGTGGAGGGTGCCCCTGACTGGTGGGGGGTGGGGGTGCAGGAAGACATGAGTGGTGGCCAGGTGGAGGGTGCCCCTGGATGCTGGGGGTGGGGGTGCAAGGAGACATGAGTTGGACATGAGTGGGGGCCTGGTGGAGGGTGCCCCTGACTGGTGGGGGTGGGAGTGCAGGGGGACATGAGTGGGGTCCTGGTGGAGGGTGCCCCTGGATGCAGGGGTGTGGGGGTGCTGGGAGACATGAGTGGGGGCCTGGTGGAGGGTGCCCCACAGTGCTGGGGTGTGGGGGTGCAGGGAGACATGAGTGGGGGCCTGGTGGAGGGTGCCCCTGACTGGTGGGTGGTGGGGGTGCAGGAAGACATGAGTGGTGGCCAGGTGGAGGGTGCCCCTGGATGCTGGAGGGTGGGGGTGCAAGGAGACATGAGTTGGACATGAGTGGGGGCCTGGTGGAGGGTGCCCCTGACTGGTGGGGGTTAGGGGTGCAGGGAGACATGAGTGGGGGCCTGGTGGAGGGTGCCCCTGACTGGTGGGGGGTGGGGGTGCAGGGAGACATGAGTGGGGGCC